>NW_026571047.1:24458288-24478288 GCF_026225935.1 Boleophthalmus pectinirostris
GGTGTTCCCCAGTGGGAAGTTTTTGATTCTGGGATCAAGCCTCCAAAAATCGTTTTCTGACAAATTTGAGAAAATGAAATCAGCTGCAACTCAGAAAGATGTTGAGAAGAAAAACTTCAGAAAATGAAAGTTACAGATGACAAGGAGAAGGAGGAGGCAAAAAATGAGGAGGAGGTGAAAGAAAAGGAGAAGAAGGAAGAAGAAAAGAAGGAGAAAGAAGACAAATGACCAGTGATTCTCAACTTCTGTCAAAACAAAAACTATAACAATAGATTTTTATTAAAATAAAGTCTGTTGTAACCGTGTTTGTTGTGGTCTAAGTAGTCATTAATTTTTATTTATATATCTATATATATAAAAAAAATTAAAGGAACACTTTAAAAACACATCAGATCTCAATGTGAAAAAAATCTGTTGGACATCTATACAAATATGGACAGGGCAGTGGTGTGTGTGTGTGTGTGTGTGTGTGTGTGTGTGTGTGTGTGTGTGTGTGAGGTGTGTGTGTGTGTGTGTGTGTGTGTGTGTGTGTGTGTGTGTGTGTGTGTGTGTGTGTGTGTGTGTGTGTGTGTGTGTGTGTGTGTGTGTGTGTGTGTGTGTGTGTGTGTGTGTGTGTGTGTGTGTGTGTGTGTGTGTGTGTGTGTGTGTCTGTGTGTGTACGCCTCAATCTCTCCTCTCCAGCCAAACACATGTTATCTCAAACACACCTTCAATTATCCAGAAGCCCCATTTATACAGTCATCCCGACAACACCGTGCCAGCTCCCTCGACCCCCTCTTTCCCACCGGCGTTTTTCGTCCATCCTCAGTCCAAAGACGGCATCTTCAAGGAGGGGGGTTCTGATTCAGATGGGTGACTATTTTGGATTGGAGATTATACCCCCACCCTGAATCTCCCCACAGCCACCACATCATCCACAGTCAATAAATATCGTTATCGTATTCCACTGTTGTGGGGTGATCCTTGCTAGTGAATTGTTTATATGTGTGTGTGTGTGTGTGTGTATCTATCTATCTATATGTAAACAGCCTCCACGTTCCAAATAAGAAGTTCATACTTACAGCTCCTGCTGATCGTGGCTCCCATTTTAGTCTTAAAATGTTCATACTAACTCGCTCTATATGATCCTGGTGGTTTTTTTTCACAATTTTGTCTTTCAAAAAAATCTCATTCATAATATAGAGCCTGTCTCCAGTTTCACTCCTGTAACCATGAGCATCACGAGCCTCATTTGAGCGACACTGAACTCTGTGGGTGACGTCACACTCACTTTAATCCACTTCATTTATACAGTCTGTGGTCTATATATGTATATATTAATATATCTATATATGTATATATTTATATATGTGTATATTTATATATTTATATGTGTATATATTTATATATTTAGATATATCTATATATTTCTCATTGTGATTTGAAATGGAGAGAGGAGAGGGAGAAGGAGAAAGAGAGAGAGGGAGGGAGAGAGAAGGAGAGAGAGAGAAGGAGAGAGAGAGAGGGAGAGAGAGAAGGAGAGAGAGAGAAGAGAGAGGAGAGAGAGGAGAGAGAGAGAGGGAGAGAGAGAAGGAGAGAGAGAGAAGGAGAGAGAGAGAGAGAGAGAGAGAGAGAGGGAGAGAGAGAGAGAGAGAAAAGGAGAGAGGAGAGGGAGAGAAAAGGAGAGAGAGTGAGGGAGAGAGAGAAAGGGAGTGAGTGAGTGAGTGAGGGGGAGAGGGAGTGAGAAATGAGGGGAAAACTTTTGGCTATAAGGAGATAACATTTTCATTTGAATTGTTAATCACTATGAAAATGGTTGATATATGAGCATGGGCATTTTTTGGTACTGGACCAGAACTGGACTAGAGCGGTTAAGAACTGGACTAGAGCGGTTCAGACCAGTTTGTAGTCCTCCAGCTGCTTGGGGTCGATGCCTTCGGGGTTGTAGATGTTTCCGTCGATCTCGCCCACTCCCACACACTTGGCCCCGAACCTGTGCAGGTACCTCATGGAGTGAAGACCCACGTTACCAAAGCCCTGAGGAGAGAGAAAAGGGCTGCAGTTACCCTTCAAAATAATATTACATCTATGGAATGGCAAAAAAAAAGTCCTCAAAATGGCGCCCAGGACACTGAAACATATGATTACCCTGTACTATTTATTTATTTATTTTATTAAATTGTTTTTTTTATGTTTTATTTATTTATTTTTAAATATTTTTTTTCATTTTATGTATTTTTATTTATTTATTTATTTATTACCCTATACTATTCACTTGATTGTGTTCATCTTTGAGAGCTGTAAAGATCTACGGATGGAAACAAAATGCTCTGGCGCCCTCATGTGGACATTATGGACATGTCACCAATACGTTTAACTGCTTCTGTATGGTTTAATTATTCAACTCTTATTGTTTTATATTTTTATTATTTAACTGCATTCCTTCACTTTCACCAGGTTCTAGTCAAAGTTTAGCAAGCATGGAGATTTTTACTTTTTCATAACTTAAACATGCACAAAAATATCTAAAAAACAAATAATTAACCTGCCTGCCTAAGTCCAAATATTTGAAACCATAAATTTACATTTTATTTGTTCTTTATTTAATGAAGATCCACAGAGATCTGGATTCTTATTTCAAGACAAGACAAGACAAGACGATATAAATTATATTTAAATGTGAAATCATCAAACCTGCCAAACTGCTGCGTTTGTATCACTTTTAAAAGGGGCACTGTACATTTTTTCTGTCCATTTGTGGAATTTGAATATTGTGTTTGTTTGTGTACTTCCCCAACAACTTCAAATGTTTGCACTGAAATGTGTTGATATATTAATTAGTGAAACTATTATTATAAAATACTAACCCGAGCAGATCTCTCCATTGTGTAGGCCAAGCCTGAGTGAACAATGTCCTTCTCTGACGCACCCTAAAAAAAAAAAAACAAGTAAAGATCAATTAAACAGCTTTGTCTCTTGATCAGTTCTTTCCTGCACATTCATATTGATGCACTTACTTTCCAGTTCCTTCAGTGTAACTTATAAAAGTGTGATTGAACTTTGTGCACTTACAGCAACTCGAGCCTGGAAGTCAGCGGTGGGCACGATGGGGATGGGTCCTCCTTGTTTCCCAAACTTCCGCTCTAAACTCTCCTGCACAGACACTGGACAGAAGAAAAACGAATGACACAAATGTAAAAACATGGAAATAAAAATGTCATGAGATCATTTTCAACATGTGAGCCCCATCCTCTCCTGGCACGAGATCTAGTCCCATCCCTAATGTTAAGTAAACCCATATAAAAATATAAATACCATAAAATAATGTAATAATGTAATAAAATAAAAATATGTATTCTCCTTTTCATGTGTAATTTAGCATCTGTTTAAATAGAGTTTGAGAAAAAAATCACACATAAATGACCAAAGAGTAGCAGAAAATACCTGTATAGATGGCACCACATTCCTAAGAAAGGAGCAGCTCACACTGTATTTGTGTCATCATTTCAAACTGCCTGTGATTGGTGCGTTTCATGGAGCAGATGTGCAGAAACTAAATAAATAGAGGAGCAACTTCAACTCAACTCAGACACCAACTTTTGACTTCTCAGCTACTTGCACAGCACAGCCACAACTCCACTCTTGGTGAGTATCTTGCACTTGATAAAAGATTAAAATTAAAAGCAAATCAAGATTAGACAAAAATATTCTGTTAGATTAGGGCTGTAACTGCATATTATTTTTAGTAATCATCAGTGATTATTTGTTGATTAGTCCATTTCTGTAGTGCCTTTGGGATTAAAAAAAACAAAAAACTATTTAAAACAAAAACATGTTAACCCTTGTATTGTGTTAGAAAGCTACCCGTGATTTAACTCAGCCTGAAAATACTTAAAAACACTGCATATCATCCAATATTGTTTTTCCCCTCATAACTAACTTAGTATGTGTTCATGTCCATGGAAACATTTTTATTTATTTATTTATTTTTGGCTGCACAGACCTTTTATCTTAAAATATACCACTCGTTTTTTATTACAAAAACTGCTTAAATTCACTAATTATATTTCCTATAGTGATAAAATTTGTAATTATATTATATAATTATACTATAATCATAATAATTTTATATATAATACATATAATATAAATCAAATTTATATAAGTATAATTATATTGGGGTGTCAAGAGGCTTGGTGACCATGAACTGTCACTTTTTCTTGACTTGAAGACGTCTCTTTCAGTCTTTGTGACATCTGGGTTCTCCTCACCACATGTGTGCTCTTGTTCAGAGTCATACTGAACCTCATCCTCATCCACAGACGTATATATGAATGGACATAACTAACGCTGTAGCCACCGCGTTCCAAATAGAAAGTTCTCCAGGAGGCTCTTCCGGCTCCTTCTGACTCTGGCTCCAATTGACTTATGTTAGGATCTTGTCGTCCTTCTCTCTGTACCTGCTGCTGTGAACCTCGTCATTTTGGTCTTAAAAATATACGTATTAACCTGCGACACATGATCCTGATTTTTTTTTTTTTTTGGCTGTTTTATCCGTCCAAAAAATCCTATTCATAACATATAACCTGGCTCTAGATTCGCTCCTGTAACCGTGAGCTTCATTTGAGCAGCGCCAAACGCTGTGGGTGACGTCACACTCACTTAGTCCACTTCTTTTATTCAGTCTGTGCCCTCATCCTCATCCTCAGATACATCTTCCTCAGCTTCACTTTCCTCTCTGTCTTCAGAATCACTGTCATGACCAAAAATCTGATCCAGCGCCTCATAAACAGTGAACCTGCTCATGTTAACTGATGCTGCAACAGAATACAGCTGATAATATCTCACTAAAACCCTGTTTATATATGACAATGTTTATTTTAGATTCAAAATGTATCAATGTGCTGCAAGAAAGAGAAGAGTTCACGTGGGTGAAGACGACCTTTGTGTGTGTGTGTGTGTGTGTGTGTGTGTTGTGGGACACACTGAGCCATATTTGATCCACAGAGCAGCCTACAGCTTGTAAGTGATGCATAAAACAGCCACTATTCTCTGCCGGGTCATTTTTGACCCGTAACACCACAGATGTCACTTTTTTTTTTTTTTTTTACTTTACAATTTACTAAAATGGTGAAAATTGATTTTGTTGCGTTAAAAATAGTTGTGTCTGAGGATTAGATGAAGCCTCATTCCGGTACAAAAAAGCAAATGGCAGTTTTTACATACCTAAACTTGAAAACGGTTCAATTTTGACCCTAACACAATATAAGGGTTAACTGGAGTCTGGAGGTGTACTTGAATACAAGAACCCAACTCACAACCAGGTGGTGATCAGTTGACAGCTCAGCCCCTCTCTTCACCCGAGTGTCCAAGACACGCGGCCGGAGGTCAGATGACATGACTACAAAGTTTTTGTTTTTTTTTGTTTTGTTTTTTATTAAAATGACAAAATCTTTTTAATTTTACAACAATGCCGTCTGTGATATAACCTGGTTACCTAGACAACAGCATGTGTGAGAATTTGATAATAATAATGAGATGTACAATAGCCGGAAAGACCTGGCAGACCCAAGCGTGTAGTGAGGGTCTGTTGGGAACGTCTGGCGGAGCCCTCTGTCAGAGGGACTTTCAACTCGCACCTTATCCATATCATACCATATCTCCGGCCTCCCCCGGAATCCGGGAGAAGTCCTCCCGGATTCCGGAAGCCGGAGATATGGAGTCCGAGTGGGCTTCATTCTCGGCCTTTATTGTCGATGCAGCTGCTCGGAGCTGTGGGCGTAAAGGTCTGTGGTGCCTGTCGCGGCGGCAACCCCAGAACCCGGTGGTGGACACCGGAAGTAAGGGATGCTGTCAAGCTGAAGAAGGAGTCCTATCGGGCCTTGCTGGCTCGGGGGACTCCTGAGGCAGCTGACGGGTACCGGCGGGCCAAGCGTGCAGCAGCCCGTGCGGTCGCGGAGGCAAAAACTCGGAGCTGGGAGGAGTTCGGGGAGGCCATGGAGAAGGACTATCGGACGACCTCAAAGAGATTCTGGCAAACCGTCCGGCGCCTCAGGAGGGGAAAGCAGTTCTTCACCAACACTGTTTACAGTGCGGGGGGAGAGCTGCTGACCTCGACTGGGGACGTTGTCCGGCGGTGGAAGGAATACTTTGATGATCTCCTCAATCCCACCGTCACATCTTCCGAGGAGGAGGCCGAGGCTGGGGACTCGGAGGCGGACTCATCCATCACCCTGGCTGAAGTCACTGAGGTGGTTGGCAAGCTTCCTTGGTGGCAAGGCTCCGGGGTTGGATGAGATCCGTCCTGAGTACCTTAAGTCTCTGGATGTTGTGGGGCTGTCTTGGCTGACACGCCTCTTCAACATCGCGTGGCAGTCGGGGACAGTACCTCTGGACTGGCAAACCGGGGTGGTGGTCCCTCTGTATAAGAAGGGGGACCGGAGGGTGTGTTCCAACTATAGGGGGATCACACTCCTCAGCCTCCCGGTAAGGTCTATGCCAGGGTACTGGAGAGGAGAATTCGGCCGATAGTCGAACCTCAGATCCAGGAAGAGCAGTGTGGTTTTCGTCCTGGTCGTGGAACACTGGACCAGTTCTACACTCTCCATCGGGTGCTCGAGGGTTCATGGGAGTTTGCCCAACCAGTCCACATGTGCTTTTTGGATCTGGAAAAGGCATTTGACCGTGTCCCTCGTGGTGTCCTGTGGGGGGTGCTCTGGGAGTATGGGGTCCGGGGCCCTTTGCTAAGGGCTGTCCGGTCCCTGTATGACCAGAGCAGGAGCTGTGTTCGCATTGCCGGCAGTAAGTCAGACCTGTTCCCGGTGCATGTTGGACTCCGCCAGGGCTGCCCTTTGTCACCGGTTCTGTTCATTGTATTTATGGACAGAATTTCTAGGCGCAGTCAGGGGCCGGAGGGGGTCCGGTTTGGGGACCACAGGATTTCATCTCTGCTGTTTGCGGACGATGTTGTTCTGTTGGCTTCATCGAACCAGGACCTACAATGTGCACTGGGGCGGTTTGCAGCCGAGTGTGAAGCGGCTGGGATGAAGATCAGCTCTTCTAAGTCTGAGGCCATGGTTCTCGACCGGAAAAAGGTGGCTTGCCCTCTCCGGGTGGGTGGGGAGTCTTTGCCTCAAGTGGAGGAGTTCAAGTATCTCGGGGTCTTGTTCACGAGTGAGGGAAGGACGGAACGTGAGATTGACAAGCGGATCGGTGCAGCTTCGGCAGTGATGCGGTCGCTGTATCGGACCGTTGTGGTGAAGAGGGAGCTGAGTCGAAAGGCGAAGCTCTCGATTTACCGGTCAGTCTTCGTTCCTACTCTCACCTATAGTCATGAGCTCTGGGTAGTGACCGAAAGGACGAGATTGCGGGAGTAGGGTGAGGAGCCAGTTGAGGTGGCTCGGGCATCTGTTCCGGATGCCTCCTGGGCGCCTCCCTCGGGAGGTGTTCCGGGCATGTCCCGCCGGGAGGAGGCCCCGGGGAAGACCCAGGACACGCTGGAGGGACTATGTCTCTCTGCTGGCCTGGGAACACCTCGGGGTCCCCCCGGAGGAGCTGGAGGACGTGTCTGGGGTGAAGGAAGTCTGGGAGTCCCTGCTTAGGCTGCTGCCCCCGCGACCCGGCCCCTGGATAAGCGGACGAAAATGGATGGATGGTATTTTTTTCTCTTTGATGAGCTAACATTTGTTAAACCATACCTCACTCTCACACCTACTGCAACCTTGAGGTGATTTCACATAACCAGAGTAGCATTTGTTTTTTTTTTTTGTGAAGGGGAATCTTCCAGGGAGGAGTTGAAAGCAAAAAGGCAGACATTTGGCAGCTAGCAACCTGGAGGAGGAAATAAACCCAGATATTGGATGGATAAGTGATACAGCAAATTCTATTAAACCTGGAATTCAATATAGGTTATCTATCCGGTCAGTTATATTTAAACCCATTTTACTATTTGACGAAAACTATTTTGTTGTGCAAGCTGTTTACTATAGAAATCTATTTTTATCTTGACATTTGCAGGCTGTAACAGGTACAGAAAGAAATAATTCAAATACTTTTCCATAACTGTTATGTTTTGCATCAGTGGTTTGTTTATTTACCACAAAGGCTACATCAGTCTGATTTTCATATCCATTTTCATATCCATGATATTTCCATATCATTACAACAAGAAATGATAATTGTAGAGAGTAGTAATCATTTCCAAGTTACCAAATGTATTTTCCTATATATGACCAGAGTTAGGGCGTACTCAAAGTGTGAAATGAAGCTTAAAGGGCCCATAATGTGGTTTTCTTGACCAAAACATACCTGGAGTTGTGGTTTGTTTCATTCACATATGTTTAAATAAATATAAACCCTACAGTTCTTCTCTCAAATTGAAAAAGCTCTATTTCACTTTTTGATATCATGGAGTAACACAGGAAGTACTCCACTGTATTTTAAAACTCCACACACCTTCTCTAGAATAATTTTGATAATTTCAGCCCTGGAATTGCCCCTCTCTATGGAAGTAAAGGTGAAAGGTAGCTGTTAACTTGAAAACTACTGCTTCATGACAACCACAGGGTGGAACAGAGCATTTAGAGTTTTGGAGACAGACTATTATTGCAGGATTCTTCAAACATGTGTGAATGAAACAAAACACAAAACCAGTTATGTTTTTAAGGCAACAACATTCGAACATGCCTTAAAGCTCACAAGAGTCAGTTTTAGATAATATAAGACCTTTAAAGCGAGGTTACTTGATACCAAAAGTGTAACAACCACTGCACTACATGCTCAAAGAGTAGGCTATACATTCTTTATTGTATTTTGTATCTACCCAACTTTGATGCTAAAGCGATTCAATTTCTGTCACCATATGTTACAAATTTAAATCCAATGAATCTCAACAACTGTTTTCCCCACCCCGGGATGCTTACCCGTTGAACACATGCACGGCCTTATGGGAAATCCCGGGTCAGAGATGCACACATAGCTTGCCACAGAGAGGCAGGGGCCGAGGGGCAGTTGTGGTCCATCGGCCGGGCTCCTGTGTAATGTGATCACAGATGAGGGCCAATGCAATCTGTAAAATGTGCACAGGTGTCAGCAGTGGATTAGAGCTCAAATAATCCAAATTATTGTTCAAGACCTAGGTTTATGGATAACAGGATTGGCTGCAGTCATTATTATAGCAATCACAATAGTAGTTTAACAGTGATATAATGTTACCATAGCTAGTGTAGTATTTTTAAGCCTTACTTATGTTTTGGACATTTCATCCACATTGCCCAGTGTTGTCCCAATACTAAAATTTCAACCTTGATTTCGATACTAAGGAATAGACACAAGACTTAATACTGATTCTGATACCACAATAATAATAAAAAAAAAACACTCTTTCTTTAAATAATAGAATGTAATTTTTCAGGTTTGAATAATAGTACTTTCTTTTATATTACCATGTGGTGTTATATCTGTGTAATTCCTCAGCTGTCCAAGTAGGTTCCCTAGTGGTCTATGGATGTATACCAGTCTATGTTGTCCTATACTTGTTCTGATATGGCTCAAGTTCATTCTAAAGCTGTTCAAAAAAGGTACATTTCAGTCCTTTTTTAGACTTTTTTCCTTTTTATCGATACCTGCTCAATGAGTATCTAGTTTCTATACAAGTTAGTATCAATTAGTATCTGATTTTTGATACTTTTGACTATTGCCCACCCTGCAATATTGTGCAATTATTAAACAAAATATGTTGGAAAAATAAAACAAAATGAGAGGTTTATTTATGAGTTACAAGACTCTGGTGTCTCATATGGTTATGGTAACAACACATTACCCTTCAAATCAATCACACAAGTTTTGTTTAATTTAATTTCACCATTATTTATCCCTTATGTTTCTAATCCTAATGTCTCAAGTGTAAACTCCATAAGTTGTGAATCATTTGGTGCTTTGATGATGTTGCCATTACAGTATTAACAATAATACTTAATGGGCTGTGTGTTTGCAGTAGGCCTCATTTATTGCAGGGCGTTGCACATGAGGCAGTAAATGTTATGGTATGTTGCGCTGGTTTATGCTGCTAAAATATGTAGGCTAAACTATTTTCCCAGTAAAACCCATAGCGTATAGAGGCCTATATATAAGCTTAATGACTAGGTTAAACTTCTACCTGTCACGACGCTGAGGTGTGTTCAAATACATCAAGATAAGAGGAGAATAGAGCTTTTGTTTGTTGAGGCAGCACCCAGTGTAAATGACCACTTTAACTTCACTCTTGTGCTGAGAGTGGATTATCTTATCTAATACTACAACAGTGAGACGTGTAGGTATATGCGTACCCAGGTAACAACACTGATATTGATACCTGTGTTTGGAAAATGGTCCAATTGGAATTATGAATAAAAATGTAATTTACTGATCACTATTAGTATAAGTAGTGGTATTAGTACTGGCTAGCTATAGTTTTTACAGCTCCTGTTGTTACTAATAAAAAACAAATTTTTAGTACAGACTACTGGAACCATTTTGTTTGAACATCGGTATCAAGTAACAATAGACAATCAAAACCCAAGTAATATCTTTCCTGGGATCCAGAATACACACTTACTTACTTGTAATACTTCACAAAAATGTGAGTCTGGCCACCACTGAATCTCCCTGTTTTCAATTGGGCCAATCAGGGACACACATGGTCACTCTGTATTGGAAAAAATAAAAGAAAAAAATATCACAGAGGACTGAAAAACATCTGCATTGTGAATTTCTGCAGAATCAATAAGCAAAGCACTAAACTAAACCAAATTAGACTTTATTTGTAAATCTTAGGTGACCAATGAGCTCCTTTGGTTCACATGCATCACTGAAAACAAAAGCAAATGTAATTGCACAATCATATTTGGCGGGTCTTGAGATGCAACAGAGGCCGTGGGGACCAGGCTGATATTAATCTGTATAAGAAACACAAAGAGAGATCGTTCTGGGTTAATAACAAATATTAAATTAATGCCATGACTGGAGAGCTGTTACTGACATGCAGTCCTTCCTACCACATAACAGATCATTTCATACACCTGAAAATTGCAATGTGACTTAATTTACAACTAAACAAAACACTGCTCAGAGGAAGCAGCTCCTGCACTTGTTGTACTGTGTGATTGTTGATCTCTTTATTTCCTTTTTAAACAAATTGGAAATTCCCTGTACATACTGAACAGGACAGAGGCAGCATGTACTGTCCTCTGCACATGTTTTCCCCCCTCGCCCCCTCCCCTTTTTGATAATTTCCGTTGGTCGAATTTAGGGATGGGCATTCGATGAAATTTTCTTAATCGATCGTCGGAAGAATTAACGATCGATTATCGATTAATCATTCAAGTTTTTATATTAAAATGATCATCATTATTATTACTATCTGCACTACTAATCTGCATAAATAAATTCAACTTTATGACATATAAACAGTAACGACTCTAGAGCCACATCAGCCCGTTTGACATTATAATGTGTTTAATGCAGTTTTGCGCAACTCTCACAGAAACTAAATTTAAAACCGCATCACTAGTTTGCATAAACTAAGCGAAGATAAAACTACAGCTCTTGTGTCGCTGATGCGGTCAACGTCTGTTGGATTAAAAGACATTATTCAGTGGAATACAGGTTAGTGTGACCATATTTGCGTTTGTCAAAACCAGGACACCGTACGGGGGGTGGGAGATGGGGACTCGTCATCGACATTGCGCAGCTCTCACCTGGTAAAGCTTTTTCCCACTGGACACCGAAACATATGTGCTGCTTTGTACACTGTGCACATGGACTCACACTTGTCCCGAACGCAACGGAAAGCGTGGAATTTCTTGTACAAATCATCGTTCAATACGCATTTGTGCTTCGGTATGCTACAGACTGACCGACTGTTTGTGTCTCGCTCCTTCTGAGTGCAGAGAGCTACATGTACGGACCCCTGTTTGGTCACGCTACGCACAGCAACCTGCATTCGGTTTGTCGATTAAAATTAACGTAATCGATGAAATTCATAATGATCAATTATCGATTAATCGATTAATCATGCCCATCCCTAGTTCACACCATAACAGAGACTGATTCAGATTCATGTGAGGACATAATGACAGTCACAGCAGTAACTTCATCAGCAGCAGAAGTGAACCAGATTGACGAGAAACAAAAAGGTAAAACTGAACGACTGTTTGCTGGGATGATGATCAATGAAAATATTGTGAACTTCCAGATTGACTGTGGTGCTACCTGCAACATCATACCCATCAACCTGCTCAATCCGGATGTGAAATTGGAGCACACAGACAAGGTACTGGTAATGTACAACAAGTCAAAAATGTGTCCATTAGGCAAGTGCAAAGTTAAGATGACAAATCCAAGAAATCAGAAAAAGTACAGAGTTGAGTTCCAAGTTGTTGGAGAAGACTGTAAAACGCCACTTCTAGGGCGCAGCGCAAGTGAAGCAATGAAACTCACTGAGGTCCAATACAACATTTATGCACTAGACAGTATTGTGACAGAAGACATTGTCAATGGAGACACCTGGCAGTTGGAAGAAATAAAGACGGAGTTTCAGGACGTGTTTAAAGGAGACGGCTGCTTGCAAGGGGAACATAAGCTGGAAATTGACAATACTGTGCAGCCCGTCAAACTTCCAAAGCGCAGAGTGCCAGTGTCAATGATGAAACCACTTAAAGAGGAACTCAAAAGTCTTGTGGGCAGAAAGATAATAGCACCTGTGGAAAAAAGCACCGAATGAATCAGTGGTATGGGTATTCAAGTTGTAATATATATATTGATACTTTGCAACTCATGTCATTAATGTTCCCTTGGGGGTGATGTTAACTGTCTGAAGCTGTTACTCAAGATGAACGTTAATCTGAGTTTTATTTTATTTTAACAGTCTGATCCTAAACAACTGAGATGGAATTATAGTATATTACATTGGTCAACACTTTTTCATATTTTTTTTTTTTTGAAAACTCAATTATTTGGGAGTTTTTGCTAATGTGTGACCATGGTAACTGATAAACATCCCACCATAGACATACATGCTGCTGCCCCCAGCATGATGTCACTGCAAAGTATCAATTGTCTCAGAAAACTGGACTAGAGCGGTTCAGAACTGGACTAGAGCGGTTCAGACCAGTTTGTAGTCCTCCAGCTGCTTGGGGTCGATGCCTTCGGGGTTGTAGATGTTTCCGTCGATCTCGCCCACTCCCACACACTTGGCCCCGAACCTGTGCAGGTACCTCATGGAGTGAAGACCCACGTTACCAAAGCCCTGAGGAGAGAGAAAAGGGCTGCAGTTACCCTTCAAAATAATATTACATCTATGGAATGGCAAAAAAAAGTCCTCAAAATGGTGCCCAAGACACAGAAACATATGAATACCCTGTGCAATTTATTTATTTTATTAATTATTGTTATTGGATTATTATTATGTATTATTACGTTATTTATTTATTACATATTTTTTTAATTTTATGTATTTTGATTTTTATTTATTGTTTTTGTTTTTTTTACCCTGTACTATTCATTTGATTGTGTTCATCTTTGAGAGTTGTAAACATCTACGGATGGAAACAAAATGCTCTGGCGCCCTCATGTGGACATTATGGACATTTTACCAACCAGACTAAACCCATCAATAAACAACTTATCATAAACAACTGAACCAACTCAGAACTCTTCCAAGTTAATATGTATTCATGCTTTTAACTGCTTATATATGTTTTAATTATTCAACTCTCAATGTTTTATATTTTTATTAGTTAACTCCATTCCTTCACTGTCACCAGGTTTACACCAAAGTTTAACAAGCATGGAGATTTTTACTTTTTCATAACTTGCACAAAAATAAATAAAAAACACATAATTGATCCACCTGCCTATGTCCAAATATTTGAAACCATAAATTTACCTTAAAATGTGCACAACATTTGTAATAAATCTTAAAGTAAATCCTTATTGTCATTTCCAGTAACAAAGCCTATATTTGCAACACAATTTAGTAGGTATAGTTCAGTTTCTAATTGTGTCTCTGTCTTGTGCGTATTGTGTTGGTGATAAAAGTTAGACTTCTTGATCTTCCTCCCATAAAAAAAATAAATAAATTAAAAAAGATCATGACAAGACAAGTAAAAAAATACTATTACACCAGCGCCATCCGCTCCATCAGGGCTCAGCAATATTGGATTTTAATCTGCGAAGCATTTTCTGTAAACTTCATACTTGTGCCAACTCCTCCGAGGGCGTTCACCCAAACAGGCTCAAATTTGGTCCACATTATCTCAAGGGGTGGGACATCAAAAGTTATCTCAATTTTTCTCACGTCTTGAATTTTTGTACAAATTGCTTCCATTTGCACCAACAGATTTCATTTTTTGGTGGTCACAAATTGGACCCTATAAAAATGATGTAACCTAATCAATAGTCCTTCTTGTGCCACACATTTTAAAGAGGATTGTTAAATTAGGCCCATTGAATGTTAGATCGCCCATATAACACTCAAAAAGCAGGACCTTTTCCAGTAAATGGACACACTGGTTATACCCCATTCCTTCACTATACACACCATCATAAAATCTTACACCTTTTGATGTGCGTTTCATTTAAAAGGAGTGAACTTAAATCACCATAAAATATGTTCCACAGGTGAGACTGGGCAGTTGGCCAAGACAAACAGACCTGTTCATGAATACATATGAACAAGGACTTGTTCAGGGTTAATCACACGCACCGAGGTCATTTCTGAAAATTAGAAAAAAAAAACTCTTTTACACTTTTATTCAACTCTGGCTTAGTTAAATAGTAACAGTCTATAATATGTTTTACATTATGCAAAAATGATAATAGCATGTTCAAATTTAAACTTTAAAAATTTCAACTTGTCTGATAACAGTGTACTTACTGGCTGTGCGCATGATTTGCTAAAAGGATAAAAAGAAAAACAGTCATGTCTCCAGATTGAGTCAAAGAAGCGACCATTTTCACTCAACTGTTACATTTTATTTGTTCTTTATTTAATCAAGTTCCACAGAGATTTGGATTCTTATTTCAAAAGGAGTCCTGGCCCCAGACAAGACGAGACTAAATGATTTACATTTAAAATGTGAAATCACAAACCTGCCAAACTGCTGCTTTTATATCATCTTTTTTCTGGTGGACCTGCTTGTACTGTGGGAGAATCCCCACCAGAAAAGTTACGAGTTACACTTTAGGATGTTACACTTTAATTCCATTTGTGGAATTTGAATATTGTGTTTGTTTGTGTACTTCCCCAACAACTTCAAATGTTTGCACTGAAATGAGTTGATATATTAAAGTGAAAAAAGAAAAAATCAACACGCCTGTTCAATTAAACAGCTTTGCCTCTTAACCAGTTCTTTCCTGCACATTCATATTGATGCACTTACTTTCCAGTTCCTTCAGTTTAACTTATAAAAGTGTGATTGAACTTTGTGCACTTACAGCGACTCGAGCCTGGAAGTCAGCGGTGGGCACGATGGGGATGGGTCCTCCTTGTTTCCCAAACTTCTGCTCTAAACTCTCCTGCACAGACACTGGACAGAAGAAAAACGAATGACACAAATGTAAAAACATGGAAATAATGTCATAGATAATGTTAAGTAAACCCATATAAAAATATAAATACCATAAAATAATGTAATAATGTAATAAAATAAAAAAAATATGTATGTACTTGAGACCACAGGACATGAATGATGCGATTTTCTCCTTTTCATGTGTAATTTAGCATCTGTTTAAATAGAGTTTGAGAAAAAAATCACACATAATGATTATTTGTTGATTAATCCATTTCTGTAGTGCCTTTGGGATAAAAAAAAAAAAAAAACTATTTAAAACAAAAACATGTTAACTGGAGTCTGGAGGTGTACTTGGATACAAGAGTATGTTTTTTTAATTAAAATGACAAAATCATTTGGATTTTACATCAATGCCGTCTGTGATATAACCTGGTTACCTAGACAACAGCATGTGTGAGAATTTGCTAATAATGAGATGTACAATGTTCTGTCCCATCGGTCACAATATGTTTGGGTTGAACTTAAATAACTTCCAATATTACTACAGATGAAAATAATAGCATGAAGTACAAGTTAACAATTACATTTATTTTCTGTAGTGCCATGGACCAAGCACCTTCATCATCTTCATCATCTTCATCAAATTCATCACCTGGAGGGGAAACAGCTCTGCAAAGTATTGGGGCCGGAATTGAATTTTTGAGCATTGGCCGTGAGAGAGAGAAACAGAGATCCCCACCTCCAGCTTT
This sequence comes from Boleophthalmus pectinirostris, assembly GCF_026225935.1. Classification (NCBI taxonomy): domain Eukaryota; kingdom Metazoa; phylum Chordata; class Actinopteri; order Gobiiformes; family Gobiidae; genus Boleophthalmus; species Boleophthalmus pectinirostris. The sequence goes on from NW_026571047.1 coordinate 24,474,568, forward strand.
GCCTCTTGATGGCTACACACTGCCAGAAAGTAAGTTTACAGGCAATGAGGAGGAAGAGGAACATCTAAGAAGCCTGAAGGTCACCTGGGAAGAGGCACGCAAGTACGAAAATGACACCAGAAATCAGAGCTCGTGTGAACTGTGGAAAGAGCTCAGAAAGCCAAGGATCACTGCCTCTCACTTCAGGGAGGTGAGTCACGTCAAAGAGGAAAATAAGGGCAAACTGATAGAGCGCCTCCTGAATGGGATCCCTCAGACGGAATCCATGAGGAGAGGATTGGAAATGGAGCCAGAGGCCATCAGAAAATACTGCGAACAGAAGAACGCAGAACACTTTCCCTGTGGCTTCGTTATCCATCCTGACGCTTATTGGATGGGTGCATCTCCAGATGGGATCATTTATGATCCAGAGGTGAAAGGCTTTGGTCTCATTGAAGTTAAGTGTCCTACTGAGAAAAGGATTGCAGACTACGTCGACAAGAAAACAGGAAATGTCAAAGTAATCGTCAAGCATAATTGGCAGATTCAGGGTCAGATGCTAGTGACTGGAATGAAATGGTGTGATTTTGTGGTCTGGAATGGAAAAGAACTTCATGTTAAACGTGTCTCCGGAGACGAGGAGCTACAGAGAACTATGAAGGAGAAAGTCGATACATTTTATTTTGAGTCCTATTTGAAAGCTTTTCTTAAGTACAAGAAACAAGAAATAAATCCAGTAAACAGAGGAGGAGAGGCTGAAAAGGGTGAAAAGAGGGAAGAGGATGAAGAGGATGGAAGAGGAGGAAGAGGAGGAAGGGGGGTCTGAAAGGGCAAGTGGAGGAGAGGGGGATGAAGAAGGTAAAGAAGGAAGAGGGGGCAAAGGAGGAGAGGAGGATGAAGGAGGTAAAGGGGAAAAGGGGCAAAAGGTAAAAGTAACTAAAGGGAACAATGGAAAATGAATTTCTTTTGATGTATTGTTTAAAGTAGCATAATGTATAAGTCTCACAACAGTGTCTAAAATAAACTGAGTGTCAAACTGTCGCCTACAGTGTTCACGTTTTTTTAACATTAGTTAATATTTGAAGAGTACTCACTGAGCAGGTGGTAGTTCTAGTTGGAGTCCCTCTCCTATTTGAATGTGAGAGGGGTAATTGATTGGATTGATTGGATTGATTGGACACCAGGGGTGTCAAACTCATTTTGGTCCAGGGGCCATATCCAACCTACTTTGATCCCAAAGGGGCCGGATCAGAAAACTCATGGCACATATACCCCAAAAATAGCAATAAGTTCAAATATTTGTGCAGAGAAATGCAAATCTATTACAGAAATATTTTTTAATTGATGAACTCTTTCTTATTATAATATTATATTATGAACAACCTGAAACTTTAAGAAAAATTCAATTTCAACACAATGTTTTAACATGAACTTGTATGTAAATAAGAATAAGTCCATTTATCTTGGAAAATCCTGCACTCGGCTCCACTTTTCTCATTTTGGACATTTTGTTGATGAGGGTGTCACGGTCAACAGTCAAAACGATCGTCCTTTAAGAGCGTTTGGAAAGAGACAAGTCTTCATTTGTGCTGCTCTGGTGGGAGGAGCCACGTACAGAGACGCTGGAGACGCTGTTATGCTCAGCACTGCAGAAAATTAACAATATTTTAATAGAAAATATAATTAAAATATTTTAGTAGAAAATCAGCCGAGGGCCAGATTAAAGGTCTTGGAGGGCCGGATCTGGCCCCGAGGCCGTATGTTTGACACCTGTGGTCTAGACAGTTGGTAGATATAATAGTCACACCTTACTTCACTGTCACCAAAAAAGGATCATGTCAAATTCTATGTCTTGATGAGAACTGGTTGGAGTTTGATAAATCCACCCAGTCTGATAACAACATAAAAGAGCAGGATGACTTTGAATCAGGCACATCCAAAATACAGAACAAAAACACACATTTAAGTTCAAAGCAGATTCCCTGATTTTATAAACTGTGCCGGACAAAATAAATTGTTTTGTTCAAATCCACCAAGGTTTCGACTTTTTGTACAAAATGAATAAGTGGACACGGGTGGCCAGAGAAACAACTGAAAATGATAAACTACTCAAGAGATAATAATTCAAAGTATAATCAGACTAAAATAATCAAAGTCAAAGTAAAAGAACCTGAAGACATTTTGTCTTATTGGCCCCTTTAATAATTCCATAACCTGGCTGATTAAAGCAAGATAGACAGATAATACTTTATTTTTCCTGAATGAAATTCATTATAGTCCATCTATATCCATTTGTACCTCATTGCCTTCACATTAATATGTGCATTCCAACCAAAGGTGAGTGGACTTAAATCACACAAATATGCTCCACAGATGAGAGCTGGACTTTTGACCAAGATGTGTGTATTAAATATGTGTATTAACACATATTTGTTCAGATAGAAACTCTTTCACACTTTTCTTAACTTTTGCTCATAGTTAAATAGTAACAGGTTATAATAGGCAAAAGTGATAACAGTAACAGTTGTGACCAGTGGGATAATACCTTGTATTGTGAATTAAAGGTGCTGTAAAAGATTTTTGATCAACTGAATGTAAAGATACTGATCTTTTTACTTTTTCACTGAGATAGTTGACATATGTATTTTATTTTCAGATATGTCCCTATAGCAGCCAGGTTACCTCAGCGTTTTAATAATGAAATGGACAATGTTCTGTCCCACCAGTCACAATATGATTTGGGTTGAACTTAAATAACTTTACCTCTTGTTAATTTGAAGGGCATTTTTGAGTGTCATCTTCTCCTTTCTTTTTTACATAAACATCTCTGGCCATGTGACAGTGCACTGTGATGTTGCAAACATTTCATCTTAACTCTTTATTATTTCAAAATATAAAATTGAAAATACACTGAACTGCACAACATCTTTGGTGGTCACAAATGTGACTCTGTAAAAATGATGTAACCTGATCAATAGTCCTTCTTGTGCCCCAAATTTTAAAAAGGATGATTAAATTAGGTCGATCAAATGTTGTATAGCCCATATAACACTCAAATAGCAGGACCTTTTCCAGTAAATGGACACACTGGTTATACCCTACACCACATCATAAAATCTTACACCTTTCAATGTGCTTTTCATTTAAAGGGGAGTGAAATTAAATATGTCCCACAGATGAGACTGGGCTGTTGGCCAAGACAAACAGACCTGTTCATGAATACATATGAACAATGACTTGTTCAGGGTTAATCACACGCACCCAGATCATTTCTGAAAATCACATCAAAACTTTTGTGTTTACATCACTTTTAAAAGGGGGACTGTGCAGCTTAATCAAATTTAACTAGTGTTTGTATTTAGCATGATTTGTCTATGAGAAGCTAACAAAGGCTTAACAGACAAAGGCCCAACAGTAATATTTATGATCCTGGCCAAAAACACAAATAAAACTTTCTATATTGCAGATTAACATGCATATTGAAGTATACGAATGATATAAAGATAATCTTCTTGTAACTGAAATAAAATGTGTAGGCCTAATTAGCTGTATTTTTACTTTAGTTTTGTTTCTTTTTGTTTGTTTGTTTGTTTGTTTGATTATTAACCATCTCTGTGGAATAGTCTATTAATCAATCAAACTTTATTTGTATAGCACTTTACATACATTTGAAATGTAGCACAAAGTGCTTCACATGCAACAGAAAAATTACAATACAATAATTAAAAACAACAGCAACACC
>NW_026571047.1:24478788-24583788 GCF_026225935.1 Boleophthalmus pectinirostris
TAATACTCCCTACAACTGTACAACAACTCACCTTTATGTAACAGATAATACTCCCTACAACTGTACAACAACTCACCTTATGTAACAGATAATACTCCCTACAACTGTACAACAACTCACCTTATGTAACAGATAATACTCCCTACAACTGTACAACAACTCACCTTATGTAACAGATAATACTCCCTACAACTGTACAACAACTCACCTTATGTAACAGATAATACTCCCTACAACTGTACAACAACTCACCTTATGTAACAGATAATACTCCCTACAACTGTACAACAACTCACCCTTATGTAACAGATAATACTCCCTACAACTGTACAAAACAACTCACCCTTATGTAACAGATAATACTCCCTACAACTGTACAACAACTCACCCTTATGTAACAGATAATACTCCCTACAACTGTACAACAACTCACCTTATGTAACAGATAATACTCCCTACAACTGTACAACAACTCACCTTTATGTAACAGATAATACTCCCTACAACTGTACAAACAACTCACCCTTATGTAACAGATAATACTCCCTACAAACTGTACAACAACTCACCCTTATGTAACAGATAATACTCCCTACAACTGTACAACAACTCACCTTATGTAACAGATAATACTCCCTACAACTGTACAACAACTCACCCTTATGTAACAGATAATACTCCCTACAACTGTACAACAACTCACCCTTATGTAACAGATAATACTCCCTACAACTGTACAACAACTCACCTTATGTAACAGATAATACTCCCTACAACTGTACAACAACTCACCCTTATGTAACAGATAATACTCCCTACAACTGTACAACAACTCACCTTATGTAACAGATAATACTCCCTACAACTGTACAACAACTCACCTTATGTAACAGATAATACTCCCTACAACTGTACAACAACTCACCGTTATGTAACAGATAATACTCCCTACAACTGTACAACAACTCACCTTATGTAACAGATAATACTCCCTACAACTGTACAACAACTCACCCTTATGTAACAGATAATACTCCTACAACTGTACAACAACTCACCTTATGTAACAGATAATACTCCCTACAACTGTACAACAACTCACCTTATGTAAACAGATAATACTCCCTACAACTGTACAACAACTCACCCTTATGTAACAGATAATACTCCCTACAACTGTACAACAACTATTTTTTTTTTATTTTCACGTTAGCACGTATAGTTTCAGATCAGGTGCGGTCAATGACATTTTATATTTATTTATATCTATTTTCATACATCTATTATTTGGCGGCATTACGGCCACATGGTATGGATCCAGCTCCCAAGAATGCTTCGTTATGTCCTTGGGCAAGACACTCCACCTCACCTGTAGTGTCTGTGTACACTGGTGTGTGAGTGGATGGGTGAGTGGTTCCTTGATGTAAAGCACTTTGAGTTAGATTCATCAGCTGAACTCATTCACTCGATGGAAGGCGGGTACTTTTTGTATTTAACCGATCGCTGCTATTTGGTCGTGACGTATGTAACGCACCAAATCCCGTAGGAAGAAGGACAATAACATCTTTCTCCTTGATAAAATTCACCAAACATTCTCTTTGTTTCGGCTTTAAATTCTCGATCTCGGGAATCGTTTCCAACACAGAATGTCTGTCTTCATCTACATCCATCTCGACGCTTTGTTTAATGTTGGGTTGAACCACAAAAGGGACACAGACAGACACTTGAGTTTGACGTCATGGCTTCACAGCTCTTCACTGATTAGTCGGTGCGCGGTCTACAACTTCTGGGATTCTTGCTAACGTCGTCTAGTGCAGGGGTCGGCAACCTGCGGCTCTTTAGCACCCCCCTAGTGGCTCCCTGGAGCTTTTTCAAGCATGAGTGAAAATGGAAAAGGAATGATTTTTTTTTAGTTGTTTGTTTTAATATGGTTTCTTTAGGGATAAAAAACCCTTGTTCATCTCTGGTCATGAATTTGATCCATCAGCTGTGTGTGCAAATGCAAACACATGAAAAGTGTTTCAGCTGAAGCGGGGGTGGTGTTCGGTGCCTCCACCTGAGAAGCACTTTTCCCCGAAAAAAAAAAAAAAAAAAAAAAAAAACACCTGCGCAGACGGACCGCTCAGAACAACATATAAACGAACCAAACGGGATGCTTCTGTCCAGATGCTTTGCACCACCTTGGAACCAGCCGCGGTCGAGCGCGGAGGACCGGAGCAGCCCGGACCTGTGGTCCACAGCGCATTCTCTCTTTTCCCGCACGGAACCAGCGCGCAGACGACTGCACTGAAGCACTCGGACCCAGTCCTTTGCGCGCTGGTCTTGCTCGCCCCCGTCTGGAACCAGGACATGGAGGACGAAGCCTCCGGATTCATCTGATCAACACTGGACCCCAGCCCCGTCTTGAGGGGCTGCGCGCTGACTGCTCCCGTGTGTTTGGCGCTGCTGCCCGAGTTCAGAGCTTCTGCTCCGGGCTGATGTTGCGTACAAAGTTCTACATGCTGCTGTTTATGAGTGCTCCTATGCACGATCAGAAGAAATGCGACTGCTGCTCTGAATGCTTCCATCATCGTCGTCAAAGCAACAGGTAAACGTCGGTCGCACTTTCAGCGCGTCAGCTCCTAAAACTACCGTTTATTCTAGTTTTACACGCAAACGTGAAACCGTTTTGTTCTATTTGTAGCCTATTTAGTCATTTTAATAGTCGGCTTATATAGCTAATATTACTGACAGCCTATGTTTGCTTACATAAGGCTTTTAATTTTTTGCAGCTCCAGGCAGGTATGGTTTTTTGTTTTTTTGGGCCAATATGGCTCTTTGAACATTTTGGGTTGCCGACCCCTGGTCTAGTGTATTCTGACTCCTGACCATGACCAGTTACCATGTCTTATTTGACATCAGTCTCTTGCTCAATGCTGTGAGCTACTGTGTCCAAATAATTTCCCTTGTTGATCAATAAAGTCCAAGTCTAAGTCCAAGTCCTCACTGATGACTGTTATATTATTATATGTGTATTGTATATTATATTTGTATTGTATAGTGTTATAGGTTCAGTTTAGTTCACGTACAGGAATAACCATCACGTTGTTTTGCAGGAAGACCTTGTCAGCTTCAGGAGTTGTGGGTCCGTTGGCACCTTCAGCGATGATCTGCTCAAAACAAAAATTAAAAACAGTTTACAAGATCGGAATGTAGAACTGCATATATTTTAAACACTATGAACTTAATTTCTGTCCTTTTTTTTTTTATTGTTGGTCACTGTAAATGCCGTCACAAAGTTTTAAGTTTTATTAATATCAGGAAATCACTCAGTCTCCTTTTCTTCTGCTAATTTGTGTCATAAATCTCTCAAATGCAGAAGACATCTCCTCTTGAAAAGTTCGGAACAAAATATAACTTTTTATTTTCCTTTTTTATATGTAAGGAGCCATGTTTTTGACACGAATGGAGCAAGCGTCTCTCTAGTTGCTAATGTAAACAAACTCCAAAAGAAACACACATCAGCTGTCTAAATATCAGTATTAAACCAGGTCATTTTTGGTAATCGTGAGCTTTGCAGTCAGGCATATTTCTGTCATGGAACGAGTCAAGACGGAGCTAGTTTCAGCTCAGGATTTCAGGATAAGCCTGGACTTATTAAATGACTTTGATGGAATACCCTCAATCAAATAGATCAGAAAAAAGCGTAATATGGGATCTTGAAGCAAATATTAGAACTGTAGGACACCACTAGAGGGAGCTTGTGTAGCACAGTTGGAGTAATTCATGTTCACACTGTACCTTGGCCTTGATTCTGGGAGCATTGTTCCTGGTGAGCTGCTTCTCTCCGGCCGCAGGGATCAGGATGTGACAGTCTGCCTCCAGGATACTGCCCTCGTACGGCTTTGCCCCTGGGAAGCCTACAATAGTGCCGTTTTGCTGTAGAGAAAACACAGAAGCACATGTAGAAATGCACATGTAGAGACGCACACATGTAGAGGCGCACACGTGTAGAGATGTACACACACACACACGCACGCACACACACAGTGCATTGGGGCTGCACAAAAAATGTCCTTAAAGGTTAAAGGCACTATAAAGGTGCACTATAACTTTGTGGTTGGGGTGCATCACCTGCTTGTTTCTATGATTAGGATGGTCCATCAAAGCATGGTAAAAAATAAAGTTTCAGTTAACCTCGATTAGAACCCTGCATGATTTAGGAAGAAATTTTAGTAGAAAAAGCAGATGTTTTAGAAGTTACTCAAGCTGCATTAATGAAGTTTTCTAGAAATTGACTAATTTTGCATTTTCAATTCAGTGTTGGGCACATTTACTTTGAAAAAAGTAATTAGTTATATTTACTAGTTATTTCTCCAAAAAAGTAACTGAGTTTCTCCACTATAAAAGTAACTAGTTACCAGGGAAAGTAACTACTGCATTACTTTTTTTATTTTTAGGCACACTCACACTAGGACTTTAGAATTGTGCCATGCTCAAGCTGAACCGATCAGTGATTTTGTCAGGCGCCCTCATGTGGACATTATGGACATTTTACCAACAAGACACAACCCATCAATAAACAACTTATCATAAACAACTGAACCAACTCAGAACTCTTCCAAGTTAATATGTATTCATGCTTTTAACTGCTTATATATGTTTTAATTATTCAACTCTTATTGTTTTATATTTTTATTATTTAATTGCATTCCTTCATTTTCACCAGGTTTACACCAAAGTTTAACAAGCATGGAGATTTTTACTTTTTCATAACTTGCACAAAAATAAATAAAAAACACATAACTGATTCACCTGCCTATGTCCAAATATTTGAAACCATAAATTTACCTTAAAATGTGCACAACATTTGTAATAAATCTTAAAGTAAATCCTTATTGTCATTTCTAGTAACGAGGCCTATATTTGCAATACAATTTAGTAGGTATAGTTCAGTTTCTAATCGTGTCTCTGTCTTGTGCGATTGTGTTGGTGATAAAAGATAGACTTCTTGATCTCCTCCCATAAAAAAATAAAAAATTTAAAAAAGATCATGACAAGACAAGTAAAAAATACTATTACACCAGCGCCATCCGCTCCATCAGGGCTCAGCAATATTGGATTTTAATCTGCGAAGCATTTTCTGTAAACTTCATATTTGTGCCAACTCCTCCGAGGGCGTTCACCCAAACAGGCTCACATTTGGTCCACATTATCTCAAGGGGTGGGACATCAAAAGTTATCTCAATTTTTCACACGTCTTGAATTTTTACAAATTGCTCCCATTTCCACCAATAGATTTCAGTTTTTGGTGGTCACAAATTGGACCCTATAAAAATGATGTAACCTAATCAATAGTCCTTCTTGTGCCCCAAATTTTAAAGAGGATTGTTAAATTAGGCCCATTGAATTTTAGATCGCCCATATAACACTCAAAAAGCAGGACCTTTTCCAGTAAATGGACACACTGGTTATACCTCATTCCTTAAGCCTACACACTATCATAAAATCTTACACCTTTTGATGTGCGTTTCATTTAAAAGGAGTGAACTTAAATCACCATAAAATATGTTCCACAGGTGAGACTGGACCCTTGGAAAGACAAACAGACCTGTTCATGAATACATATGAACAATGACTTGTTCAGGGTTAATCACACGCACTGAGGTCATTTCTGAAAATCAGAAAAAAACACTTTTACACTTTTACTCAACTCTGATTTAGTTAAATAGTAATAGTCTATAATATGTTTTACATTATGCAAAAATGATAATAGCGTGTTCAAATTTCAAATTTTCTAATTTCAACTTGTCTGACTGTTGCCTAAAAAGGATCATGTCAAATTCTTTGTCATGATGAGAGAACTGGTTGGAGTTTGATAGCTCCACCCAGTCTAATAAAAACATAAAAGAGCAGGATGACTTTGAATCAGGCACCAGCTTCAGATTCTCCTCAGAGCTTCCTGGACACCACAGCTTCAGCTGTTCCACTTTAGGCAAGTATCTTTTAATCAGATCAGCCGAAATCTGAAGGATTTCTTTTCTCTTCTTTTGCTTGGCATCATGCAAGATATCCTCATATCCTTCAGAAAAATGTACTCTTTTTGACTTCAAATTTACAGACTAGTGATTTTCTATTATAATAATATAATATTCAACATAAATCTTTGTTGGTTTTCATTCCTTCCTCATAAGTCATGATGTTTGTTTTGACACCAACAACCATGAGTTTCTTTGGTGAAGCTTCCTCCCAAATATTCTTATCAGAACTTGTGGAGACAGGCAAATGTTTTGGGAAAGAAATAACCTTTAGATAAGTGCACTGCATTTATTGCACAGCTAGAACTCCACGATGCAGACTGCTCCAAGTTGTTTAATGTGTTTATACAATGGTCCCACAAACTGGATAAAGTTCACTTTTAAATCTGACAACATTTTGGCTGCCCATGGATGTTCCAGGAATTAGTTATTTTTGTTTTAGGTAAAACTAGACCCTTCTAACAGTAGTTCATTTGCTATAGTGATGCTCAGAGCGTAGTGATATAGAACAGTGATTAATTGTTGCCAGAACTACCTGTGGTTATATAAAAATAATACACAGCAGTTGCATGAGATCTGAATTCTACATTTCATTCACAGTCATGGCACAAAGACCATCGCCACCAAGATCACCATCTCCAATACCAGTAAGTAGTTCTACAATACTTATGCAGCTTCCTTACATGCAGTCTGTGGCTGGTTTATAGTCCAAAGCCAATTCAACACCAGGATGTCCCACACCTGTGCACCACGGCCAAAAAGTATCTGTTGAATTTCTGTCAAATGCATGAGCTGTGATTGGCTGATCCACCAAAATTGTGTGAAAAACTGATTCAAAACAGCTCAGAACAGCAACAGTTTGACAGAGAAATGTCTGTGCATGAGCTATGTGATGTGTTTATTAAAACAATAAGCAATAAATAAATGAAATTGTTTGGATTCCCACAATGCCCCCTGATGGTTCAGGTCTGCGTCAGGATGTCAGTTCAGCTGCATGGAGCGTGGCGCTGGACTATAAACCAGCCTTTAGCCATGTTACATTTTTATTCACCCATGGGAGTGTTTAAGAGATGATGTCACTTGTGTGTCCACATTTCTAGCTTTGTTTTTTTTTTTTTTTTCCCAAAAATGTCACACTGCTGTGTTTCTTATTCAACACGATTACCTTAGATTGTCCTATTACCTTTCAAAAGAATTTTAACCACAACTTGCATGAAATGTGTATTTAATGTAGTTTTATAACCAAATGAACAGTGTGTGCATCTCCCTGCCAGTCACTGTTAACACGAGCTTAGCTTCTTATCTCAACCTTGTGCACTTTCTGTCACACTTATAACTTGCTGCTAGTGTAAAACAACTGCAGTCCTTTTGTAATGTGAGACATCACTTTAAAAAAGAGGAAATTGTAATTGTGTTTTCAATCAGCCAATGCACATTGGACCCAGAAGTGACATCTCACTTAACAACCCTCAAAATTTATTGTAATTTACATGAGAACTTCTTTTACAGCGCAAATTTAACATACCAGAAAATGCAATCCACAGCAAGAGGAAAAGGATTAAAGATGATACACTGAGGAACAACCCCAACTATCTTTATGAATATAAGACAAAAAATAATGAAACCGGCTCCCTGGGTTTTTTTACGGAAAAACACAACATGGATAAATGGACAAAGGCAATAATTAATCATTACCCAGAGTCCACAATAGAAGGGAACAGAGATCATGTGAAATATATAATCCTGAAGAAAACACATGGAACAGTGAGAAAATATAAAAATGGGAAGTTTATAATTCAGATAGATTGTGATCCGCAAATGGTTACTGAAGATTTTCTCAACATGAACCCAGTAACCAAAGGGGTCAAAGAAGAAGAAGTCAAGGACGAAGAACCACAACCAGTAAGTAGTTCTAAACACAACTTATGCAGCTTTCTATTAGTCATGTAACATTTTTGCAGACTTTATCACATGCAAAAAGAAAATATTTTGTGTTCTTAGTGAGTAGTATTACTAAACCTACATATTTGCTGTAATTTCCATGGGATGATTATGAAATTAATAACTGAGATGTTGAACATTTAGGGAGTCACTTGGCCTCTGCTGAACTTAAAATAAATAAACAGATCAGATGAAACACAGGCTCAAAAAACACTAGCGACTTGTTCTCCCAAATGGTTTAGTTTGTCATGTCTACAGAGTTGGTTCAACCAAACTGTGTGAAAAGAAATGGAACCACTGAATTCATAACACAAGTAATAAGAAAAAAAAAGTCTATGCTGTAATGCCCTTTGACCAGTAACTATAGAAGTTATGCAGATGACGACAACATTCAGAATTTTGAGTGTCAATGGCAAGTAGTGATTATATTAACACAAAAAACACATTTAAAATGAGAGAGCTGCTAGAATTTAATAATAAATATAAAAATCTACTAAATATTTAATATTTAATGTTTCTTAATATATAATATCTGCTAAATATTGAGTTTATACCTGACATCTGAAAAAATAAAAGTCTGTAAACAGTAGCAGAAATCCAGTTAACAGTTAAACAACAGGGACACTGCAGACTACAGGCTCGTTTATCACTGACACAGATTGTCTGTGATAAATGGGATCACAACACACAGATGAAGTGAACTTTTCTCTCCTTAAATAACTTGTGTATAGTCTGTGTTGAGGAGATTCATTTTTGGGGTGAGTTGATCTTGCTAAAATCTGAAAATCTGCACAGTCACAGCAACAACAGAGAAACTATTTTCAGTGTCCATGTTGCTGTATGAAGCTAATTTGAGCTAAAAAAAAAAAAGTTCTGCCACTTAGTGCCACTCAGTCACAATGGTGAAGGTAATGTTTCAGATAAATGATGTCAGTGTGTAAGATCTACTGAGAGATCTGTCATTATTTCATTGCTTTTGAGTAGAAGAGTAGAGATTACAGTAAAACATGTTAAATGTTCTTCTATGCACATCATTTTGAAAACTTCTGTTACAGCGCAAATTTGACATACCAGAAAATGCAGACGAAGACGAGAGAAAAAGGATTGAAGATGAAACACTGAGGCAAAACCCTGACTGTCTTTATGAACGTGCAAGTGAAAATAATGAAAACACCCTTGTTTTTTTAACACACAAAAAAAACATAACTAAATGGACAGCGGCAATAATGAATTACTACCCAATTTCCATAACAGATTTTCCTGATGTGAAAAAAATAATCCTTAAGAAAAAACATGGAACAGTGAGTCGATATACAAATGGGAAGTTTGTAATTCTGGAAAATTGTGATCTCAAATGGTTTATTGAAAATTTTCGCAAAATGAATCCAGTGGTAAAGGAGGAAGAGGCAGGAAGAGGCAGAAGGGGGCAAAGGAGGAGAGAAGAATGAAGGAGGTAAAGGGGGAAAGGGGCAAAAGGTAAAAGTAACTAAAGGGAGCAAAGGAAAATGAATTTCTTTTGATGTATTGTTTTAAAGTAGCACAATGTGTAAGTCTCACAACAGTGTCTAAAATAAACTGAGTGTCAAACTGTTGCCTACAGTGGTCACGTTTTTTTAAACTTTAGTTAATATTTGATGAGTACTCACTGATCAGGTGGTGCTGTAGTTGGAGTCCCTCTCGTATTTGAATGTGAGAGGGGTAATTGATATTAGACTAAGTCAAGTGCCCCAAATTTTAAAGGCAATGGTTAAATTATTGATGTTTTAATATAAGCCTGTCACATGTCTTAATAAAGTCCACATCACACTGAAATTTAAAGTTTAAATCAGAACCTTTTCCAGTAAATGGACACACTGGTTATACCCCATTCCTTCACTATACACACCATCATAAAATCTTACACCTTTTGATGTGTGTTTCATTTAAAAGGGAGTGAACTTAAATCACCATAAAATATGTTCCACAGATGAGACTGGACCATTGGCCAAGACAAACAGACCTGTTCATGAATACATATGAACAAAGACTTGTTCAGGGTTAATCACACGCACCGAGGTCATTTCTGAAAATAGAAAAAAAAAAATCTTTTACACTTTTACTCAACTCTGGCTTAGTTAAATAGTAACAATCCATCCATCCATTTCTCGTCCGCTTATCCAGGGTCGGGTCACGGGGGGAGCAGTCTAAGCAGGGACTCCCAGACTTCCTTCACCCCAGACACGTCCTCCAGCTCCTCCGGGGGAACCCCGAGGTGTTCCCAGGCCAGCCGAGAGACATAGTCCCTCCAGCGTGTCCTGGGTCTTCCCCGGGGCCTCCTCCCGGTGGGACATGCCTGGGAATAATAATATAGTAGTATAAATAGTAAATAGTCTATAATATGTTTTACATTATGGAAAAATGATAGTAGCATGTTCAGATTTAAAACTTTACAATGTCCACTTGTCTGATAACAGTGACCACTGACTCAAAGTGATATTATTAATATTTTATTGGTTTTGAAAAACAATGAAAATAAAAATACAGTCATTTATTGATAAACAACTTTGTGAAGGAAATGGACGGTTACAAAGAAAAACCTGCTGCAGAACCATCTCGTCTCAGTGGAGGATCTGTCACATAAATGAATCAAACAGCTCAAGTCTGAACAGAACTAAATCTGGACCTTTGCTACGGACAGAACAACAATTATTTTAATCATTACAATTTGTTTTCTAATAAATCTAATAAATCCCTTTAATGAAATGTAGTTAAAGTGTCTGTCTCCCTGTCAGAGCAGTCCTGATATAAGGCATCTGTAGAACAGTGGACACATGTGTACAGGAAACAGGACGCATGTTTCAAAATCAACTATGACCGAGGACACTGAAGAGACGCAGCCCGAGACTAAACTTAAACAGGATATGAGCAGAACGATGTGGCGGTAAACGGCGTGTTCTGACGGATCAGGTCTATGTGAAGGTGAGTCCAGCCTCGTTGTACACTTTAAAGACCTTCTCGATGGCGTTGACGTAGGCAGCCGTCCTCAGGTCCAGGCCCAGGTTGTACTTACTGGCCGTGCGCATGATTTGCTAAAAAGGATGAAAAGGAAAACAGTCATGTCTCCAGATCGAGTCAAAGAAGCGACCATTTTCACTCAACTGTTACATTTTATTTGTTCTTTATTTAATCAAGTTCCACAGAGATTTGGATTCTCATTTCAAAAGGAGTCCTGGCCCCAGACAAGACGAGACTAAATGATTTACATTTAAATGTGAAATCACCAAACCTGCCAAACTGCTGCTTTTATATCATCTTTTAAAAGGCACTGTGCATTTTTTTCTGGTGGACCTGCTTGTGCTGTGGGAGAATCCCCACCAGAAATGTTACGTGTTACACTTCAGGATGTTACACTTTAACTCCATTTGTGGAATCTGAACATTGTGTTTGTTTGTGTACTTCCCCAACAACTTCAAATGTTTGCACTGAAATGTGTTGATATATTAATTTGTGAAACTATCATTATAAAATACTAACCCGAGCAGATCTCTCCATTGTGTAGGCCAAGCCTGAGTGAACAATGTCCTTCTCTGACGCACCCTAAAAAAACAAACAAGTAAAGATCAATTAAACAGCTTTGTCTCTTAATCAGTTCTTTCCTGCACATTCATATTGATGCACTTACTTTCCAGTTCCTTCAGTGTAACATAAAAGTGTGATTGAACTTTGTGCACTTACAGCGACTCGAGCCTGGAAGTCAGCGGTGGGCACGATGGGGATGGGTCCTCCTTGTTTCCCAAACTTCCGCTCTAAACTCTCCTGCACAGACACTGGACAGAAGAAAAATGAATGACACAAATGTAAAAACATGGAAATAAAAATGTCATGAGATCATTTTCAACATGTGAGCCCCATCCTCTCCTGGCACGAGATCTAGTCTCGTCCCTAATGTTAAGTAAAGCCATATAAAAATATAAATACCATAAAATAATGTAATAATGTAATAAAATAAAAAAAATGTGTATGTACTTGAGACCACAGGACATGAATGATGCAATTTTCTCCTTTTCATGTGTAATTTAGCATCTGTTTAAATAGAGTTTGAGGGGGAAAAAAAAAAAAAAAAAATCACACATAAATGACCAAAGAGTAGCAGAAAATACCTGTATTGTTGGCACCACATTCCTAAGAAAGGAGCAGCTCACACTGTATTTGTTTCTCATTTCAGTCTGCCTGTGATTGGTGTGTTTCAAGCAGCAGATGTGCAGAAACTAAATAAATAGAGGAGCAACTTCAACCCATTATCTGTTAGTTGACAGGCTGTCAATCAAACTCCCTACGTTTCTAGCGTAACTGACTTGCCTGCGCGCTGCCATTACGTGGTTTACGTACGACTGTCACGCAGTCCACAGACGCAAGACGCACAGACGCTGTTTACTCCACCAACGCAACAGTTCTTAGCGGCTTTTTTTTACCTATATCTTCCTCGCAGTTAGCACAAAGTTTGTTGCAATGGCAGACAAGAATCCAGGAGCAGTTCGCCGCAAAAGAAAGTCAGTTTTTGAGGTCGCTGAAAGAAGAAGACAAGGGGAAAAGCAGCGAAGCCAAACTAAGGTGATTCTTGAAGATTCATTCCAGCGATGGCGCGACTGAAGCAGACGCAGGGTCTAAAGACTGACGCACTGGTCGCCAAATTACTCCTGGACAGGAAACTTCTGCTTATTATGAAAACGTACTTTATTTCCAAGAGCTAGTCAAACGTTTTTCAGGACACGAATGCGATATCCTATGTCTGAAAACGTAATTTTCAATGCAAAGAAAGAGTCCGCTTGCTGCTGCGTGTTGTAGTAGTAGCTTCATTCGCACTGAATCTCCACGCACCTTCTCTGCACCCTTTACTGCTCCTCTCCCCGCTCCCCGTTTCGCTCTTCTCCCTGCTCCTCACTTCTTTTCTCAGCACGGAATCTCCGCGCACCGCTCCCCTCTCGTCGCGTGGAAATGATGAATAAAATGTACTCACTGAGCAGGTGGTAGTTGGAGTCCCTCTCGTATTTGAAGGTGAGTCGGCCATAACTGACGTGGTTCAGATTCTTCAACCACTCGAAATAAGACACAGTCACACCACCAGCGTTCAGATACATGTCCTGAAAGAGAGAGGACAGAGAGGAGGAGGAGAGAGAGAGAGAGAGAGGGAGGGAGGGGAGGGACACAGAGACATGGCAAGAGAGACAGAGATAAAGAGGGAGGGAAAAAAGGAAGACACAGATAAACAGAAAAAGATGGAGGGAGGGAGAGAGCGAGAGACAGAGGGAGACAGAAGGAGAAAGAGTGGTAAAAGTGAAAAATAACATCAAAAAACAGGTAATCTTGTTTTATCTTTTAAATTAAAAAAACATCCGAGGTAAACTTTTCTTAACTTTGCCTGAGAAAGCTCGAATCTGAACAGAGAGAGAATTTGTAGGTTTAAGTTAGAATATTAAAGCAAGATCTTCTTCCTGGACAAACTGGATCAAACACTCTGCTCATCCACACACAGAGGAGATAATACTCCCTAACAACTGTACAACAACTCACCTTTATGTAACAGATAATACTCCCTACAACTGTACAACAACTCACCTTTATGTAACAGATAATACTCCCTACAACTGTACAACAACTCACCCTTTATGTAACAGATAATACTCCCTAACAACTGTACAACAACTCACCTTATGTAACAGATAATACTCCCTACAACTGTACAACAACTCACTTATGTAACAGATAATACTCCTACAACTGTACAACAACTCACCTTTATGTAACAGATAATACTCCCTACTTGTTACTATATATTTTATTTATGCAACAGTAGCTCAGTTAGAGCGTTTGTCCACTGATCTGAAGGTTGGTGGTTCAACTCCCACTCTCGATGTAATTATATATCTATCTATATATCTATATATATCTATACATCTCTATCTCATTGGTTGAGCGGTCAGATTCCCGGGCCACAGGTTGGGTGATGTGATCCCAGCTCCCCAGATGAATGCTGTCGTTATGTCCTTGGGCAAGACACTCCACCTCACCCCTAGTGTCTGTGTACACTGGTGTGTGAGTGGATGTTTGAGTGGTTCCTTGATGTAAAGCACTTTGAGTTAGATTCATCAGCTGGACTCATTCACTCGATGGAAGGCGGGTACTTTTTTGTATTTAACCGATCGCTGCTATTTGGTCGTGACGTATGTAACGCACCAAATCCCGTAGGAAGAAGGACAATAACATCTTTCTCCTTGATAAAATTCACCAAACATTCTCTTTGTTTCGGCTTCAATCTCAGGAATCGTTTCCAACACAGAATGTCTGTCTTCATCTACATCCATCTCGACGCTTTGTTTACTGTTGGGCTGAACCACAAAAGGGACACAGACAGACACTTGAGTTTGACGTCATGGCTTCACAGCTCTTCACTGATTAGTCGTGCGCGGTCTACAACTTCTGGGGTTCTTGCTAACCGTCTAGTACAGGGGTCGGCAACCTGCGGCTCTTTAGCACCCCCTAGTGGCTCCCTGGAGCTTTTTCAAGCATGAGTGAAAATGGAAAAGGAATGATTTTTTTAGTTGTTGTTTTAATATGGTTTCTTTAGGGATAAAACCCTTGTTCATCTCTGGTCATGAATTTGATCCATCAGCTGTGTGTGCAAATGCAAACACATGAAAAGTGTTTCAGCTGAAGCAGGGGTGGTGTTCGGTGCCTCCACCTGAGANAAGCAGCAGATGTGCAGAAACTAAATAAATAGAGGAGCAACTTCAACCCATTATCTGTGAGCTGACAGGCTGTCAATCAAACTCCCTACGTTTCTAGCGTAACTGACTTGCCTGCGCGCTGCCATTACGTGGTTTACGTACGACTGTCACGCAGTCCACAGACGCAAGACGCACAGACGCAGTTTACTCCACCAACGCAACAGTTCTTAGCGGCTTTTTTTTTACCTATATCTTCCTCGCAGTTAGCACAAAGTTTGTTGCAATGGCAGACAAGAATCCAGGAGCAGTTCGCCGCAAAAGAAAGTCAGTTTTTGAGGTCGCTGAAAGAAGAAGACTAAAGCAGCGAAGCCAAACTAAGGTGATTCTTGGAAGATTCATTCCAGCGATGGCGCGACTGAAGCAGACGCAGGGTCTAAAGACTGACGCACTGGTCGCCAAATTACTCCTGGACAGGTCACTTCTGCTTATTATGAAAACGTACTTTATTTCCAAGAGCTAGTCAAACGTTTTTCAGGACACGAATGCGATATCCTATGCCTGAAAACGTAATTTTCAATGCAAAGAAAGAGTCCGCTTGCTGCTGCGTGTTGTAGTAGTAGCTTCATTCGCACTGAATCTCCACGCACCTTCTCTGCACCCTTTACTGCTCCTCTCCCCGCTCCCCGTTTCGCTCTTCTCGCTCTTCTCCCTGCTCCTCACTGCCTCACTTTTCTCACTTTCTGGCGTAAGGAGGAGGCGGAAGTTTCTACGTAGGGAATCTGCGCAACGCGCACCGAAAATCCTCTCCCCCTCTCGTCGCGTGGAAATGATGAATAAAATGTACTCACTGAGCAGGTGGTAGTTGGAGTCCCTCTCGTATTTGAAGGTGAGTCGGCCATAACTGACGTGGTTCAGATTCTTCAACCACTCGAAATAAGACACAGTCACACCACCAGCGTTCAGATACATGTCCTGAAAGAGAGAGGACAGAGAGAAGGAGGAGGAGAGAGAGAGGGAGGGAGGGGAGGGACACAGAGACATGGCAAGAGAGACAGAGATAAAGAGGGAGGGAAAAAAGGAAGACACAGACAAACAGAAAAAGATGGAGGGAGGGAGAGAGAGAGCGAGAGACAGAGGGAGACAGAAGGAGAAAGAGTGGTAAAAGTGAAAAATAACATCAAAAACAGGTAATCTTGTTTTATCTTTTAAATTAAACAAAAACATCCGAGGTAAACTTTTCTTAACTTTGCCTGAGAAAGCCTCGAGTCGCCCTAATCTGAACAGAGAAGCAGAGAATTTGTAGGTTTAAGTTAGAATATTAAAGCAAGATCTTCTTCCTCCAAACTGGACAAACTGCTCCGGATCATGAACACTCCTGCTCATCCACACACAGAGGAGATAATACTCCCTACAACTGTACAACAACTCACCTTTATGTAACAGATAATACTCCCTACAACTGTACAACAACTCACCTTTATGTAACAGATAATACTCCCTACAACTGTACAACAACTCACCTTTATGTAACAGATAATACTCCCTACAACTGTACAACAACTCATCCTTACTTCAGCCTGTATATTGTTGAAATCTATTATTGTTACTATATTTCTATTTTTACATTTTATTTATGCAACAGTAGCTCAGTTAGAGCGTTTGTTCACTGATCTGAAGGTTGGAGGTTCAACTCCCACTCTCGATGTAATTATATATCTATCTATATATCTATATATATCTATACATCTCTATCTCATTGGTTGAGCGGTCAGATTCCCGGGCCACAGGTTGGGTGATGTGATCCCAGCTCCCCAGATGAATGCTGTCGTTATGTCCTTGGGCAAGACACTCCACCTCACCCCTAGTGTCTGTGTACACTGGTGTGTGAGTGGATGGTTTGAGTGGTTCCTTGATGTAAAGCACTTTGAGTTAGATTCATCAGCTGGACTCATTCACTCGATGGAAGGCGGGTACTTTTTGTATTTAACCGATCGCTGCTATTTGGTCGTGACGTATGTAACGCACCAAATCCCGTAGGAAGAAGGACAATAACATCTTTCTCCTTGATAAAATTCACCAAACATTCTCTTTGTTTCGGCTTCAATCTCAGGAATCGTTTCCAACACAGAATGTCTGTCTTCATCTACATCCATCTCGACGCTTTGTTTACTGTTGGGCTGAACCACAAAAGGGACACAGACAGACACTTGAGTTTGACGTCATGGCTTCACAGCTCTTCACTGATTAGTCGGTGCGCGGTCTACAACTTCTGGGGTTCTTGCTAACCGTCTAGTGCAGGGGTCGGCAACCTGCGGCTCTTTAGCACCCCCCTAGTGGCTCCCTGGAGCTTTTTCAAGCATGAGTGAAAATGGAAAAGGAATGATTTTTTTAGTTGTTGTTTTAATATGGTTTCTTTAGGGATAAAACCCTTGTTCATCTCTGGTCATGAATTTGATCCATCAGCTGTGTGTGCAAATGCAAACACATGAAAAGTGTTTCAGCTGAAGCGGGGGTGGTGTTCGGTGCCTCCACCTGAGAAGCACTTTCCCCGAAAAAAAAAAAAAAACACGTGCGCAGACGGACCGCTCAGAACAACATATAACGAACCAAACGGGATGCTCTGTCCAGATGCTTTGCACCACCTTGGAACCAGCCGCGGTCGAGCGCGGAGGACCGGAGCAGCCCGGACCTGTGGTCCACAGCGCATTCTCTCTTTTCCCGCACGGAACCAGCGCGCAGACGACTGCACTGAAGCACTCGGACCCAGTCCTTTGCGCGCTGGTCTTGCTCACCCCCGTCTGAACCAGGACATGGAGGACGAAGCCTCCGGATCATCTGATCAACACTGGACCCCCAGCCCCGTCTTGAGGGGCTGTGCGCTGACTGCTCCCGTGTGTTTGGCGCTGCTGCCCGAGTTCAGAGCTTCTGCTCCGGGCTGATGTTGCGTACAAAGTTCTACATGCTGCTGTTTTATGAGTGCTCCTATGCACGATCAGAAGAAATGCGACTGCTGCTCTGAATGCTTCCATCATCGTCGTCAAAGCAACAGGTAAACGTCGGTCGCACTTTCAGCGCGTCAGTTTACACGCAAACGTGAAACCGTTTTGTTCTATTTGTAGCCTATTTAGTCATTTTAATAGTCGGCTTATATAGCTAATATACTGACAGCCTATGTTGCTTACATAAGGCTTTTCATTTTTTGCAGCTCCAGGCAGGTATGGTTTTTGTTTTTTTGGGCCAATATGGCTCTTTGAACATTTTGGGTTGCCGACCCCTGGTCTAGTGTATTCTGACTCCTGACCATGACCAGTTACCATGTCTTATTTGACATCAGTCTCTTGCTCAACGCTGTGAGCTACTGTGTCCAAATAATTTCCCTTGTTGATCAATAAAGTCTAAGTCCAAGTCCTCACTGATGACTGTTATATTATTATATGTGTATTGTATATTATATTTGTATTGTATGGTGTTATAGGTTCAGTTTAGTTCACGTACAGGAATAACCATCACGTTGTTTTGCAGGAAGACCTTGTCAGCTTCAGGAGTTGTGGGTCCGTTGGCACCTTCAGCAATGATCTGCTCAGAACAAAAATTAAAAACAGTTTACAAGATCGGAATGTAGAACTGCATATATTTTAAACACTATGAACTTAATTTCTGTCCTTTTTTTTTTTATTGTTGGTCACTGTAAATGCCGTCACAACGTTTTAAGTTTTATTAATATCAGGAAAGTCACTCAGTCTCCTTTTCTTTTGCTAATTTGTGTCATAATGTCTCTCAAATGCAGAAGACATCTCCTCTTGAAAAGTTCGGAACATTTTATCCTTTTTTATATGTAAGGAGCCATGTTTTTGACACGAATGGTGCAAGCGTCTCTCTAGTTGCTAATGTAAACAAACTCCAAAAGAAACACACATCAGCTGTCCAAATATCAGTATTAAACCAGGTCATTTTGGTAATCGTGAGCTTTGCAGTCAGGCATATTTCTGTCATGGAACGAGTCAAGACGGAGCTAGTTTCAGCTCAGGATTTCAGGATAAGCCTGGACTTATTAAATGACTTTGATGGAATACCCTCAATCAAATAGATCAGAAAAAAGCGTAATATGGGATCTTGAAGCAAATATTAGAACTGTAGGACACCACTAGAGGGAGCTTGTGTAGCACAGTTGGAGTAATTCATGTTCACACTGTACCTTGGCCTTGATTCTGGGAGCATTGTTCCTGGTGAGCTGCTTCTCTCCGGCCGCAGGGATCAGGATGTGACAGTCTGCCTCCAGGATACTGCCCTCGTACGGCTTTGCCCCTGGGAAGCCTACAATAGTGCCGTTTTGCTGTAGAGAAAACACAGAAGCACATGTAGAGGCGCACACGTGTAAAGATGTACACACACACACACGCACGCACACACACAATGCATTGGGGCTGCACAAAAAATGTCCTTAAAGGTTAAAGGCACTATAAAGGTGCACTATAACTTTGTGGTTGGGGTGCATCACCTGCTTGTTTCTATGATTAGGATGGTCCATCAAAGCATGGTAAAAAATAAAGTTTCAGTTAACCTCGATTAGAACCCTGCATGATTTAGGAAGAAATTTAGTAGAAAAAGCAGATGTTTTAGAAGTTACTCAAGCTGCAGGAAGTTTTCTAGAAATTGACTAATTTTGCATTTTCAACAGTGTTGGGCACATTACTTTGAAAAAGTAATTAGTTATATTTACTAGTTATTTCTCCAAAAAAGTAACTGAGTTTCTCCACTATAAAAGTAACTAGTTACCAGGGAAAGTAACTACTGCATTACTTTTTTTATTTTTAAGGGCACACTCACACTAGGACTTTAGAACTGTGCCATGCTCAAGCTGAACCGATCAGTGATTTTGTCACCACGATGTGTTCCTTCAAAGTTCTTGATGGCATTCATCTGTGGGAACTGGAATCACACCATCAACCTGTGGGTCAGTGGATCTGACCGCTCAACCAGTGATGTTCGATGGTTCGAACTGTCAACCTTCGGATCAGTGGACAATCACTCTACCAACTGAGCTACTGCCACTCTGATCTGCCAAAAACATTTTTAGCCTGGGCTGATGATGAAGATTTTCAGAAGCTGCTAAAACTGTGTCTTCCAGGAGAGTCGTCAGTGCTGTCGCTGAAATCTTTATTCAAGATTTGAACTGTAGCCGAACAAAGAATGAAGATCAGAAACAGGACCTTCTGCAGGTGTCAAAGAGCACAGGCACATCTTTAGTCATGGACTTTCTAAGTCATTTTTATGCAAGTTTCAGTTTGTGTTTGCAGAATAAAATTACTAATTATTCAAATACTTCTAATTTGGTGAGCTACGTTATAGTCTAGGCTCTATAGGGCAATTTTCAAGTGTCTTGAGCAACTTCTAAATATTAATTTGTATAAAATTTGGATCAAAATATTTTGGCCAAATATGGAACCAAATGCAGGGTTCTAATCTAGAGAATCTAAAGAAAAATTCTGGACCACCCTAATGAATATGTCATTGTTGCTGCTTGGAATGTTCCACAGTATGACTTTAAACAGATCTACTTTACATTTATTCAAATACAGGGGGTTTTATAGCTCAGAAATACCTAGAACACAGGTGTCAAACATACAGCCCGGGGGCCAGATCCGGCCCTCCAAGACCTTTAATGTGGCCCTCGGTTGATTTTCTACCAAAATATTTTATTATATTTTCTATTAAAACATTGTTAATTTTCTGCGGTGCTGAGCATAACAGCGTCTCCAGCGTCTCTGTACGTGGCCCCTCCCACCAGAGCAGCACAAATGAAGACTTGTCTCTTTCCAAACGCTCTTAAAGGACGATCGTTTTGACTGTTGACCGTGACACCCTCATCAGAAAAATGTCCAACATGAGAAAAGTGGAGCCGAGTGCAGGATTTTCCAAGATAAATTTACTTATTCCTATTTACAAACAAGTTCATGTTAAAACATTGTGTTGAAATTGTATTTTTCTTAAAGTTTCAGGTTGTTCATAATATTATAATATTTTGTAAAAGAAAGAGTTCATCAATTAAAAAAGATTTCTGTAATAGATTTGTGTTTCTCTGCACAAATATTTGAACTTATTGTTATTTTTGGGGTTTATATGACATGAGTTTTCTGATCCGGCCCCTTTGGAATCAAAGTAAGTTGGATACGGCCCCCGGACCAAAATGAGTTTGACACCCGTGACCTAGAAGAACAAGCATTCTGACTGGGAGCGCGCTCGCCTCTCCACAAATTTGATCTGTCACTTGAACTGGTTTTGTCTCCATGAAGGTAGAAAGGTTTAATGTCATACTGTGAAATATTCCAAAGCAAAAACCTCTCCAAGGAGAAAAACATTTGACGGACCTTCCACCAGAAAAGTTACACAATGCACCTTTAAAATGAGTTTTATCCTTCTTTTACTCCAATTTATCAAGTTTGATTATTTTAGAAGTTTTGAAAAATCCGGTATTCAAATTTAAATATATATTGATACTTTGCAGCTCATGTCATCAATGTTCCCTTGGGGGTGATGTTAACTGGAGGCACTGCTTTGTCTGAAGCTGTTACTCAAGATGAACGTTAATCTGAGTTTTATTTTAACACAATCTGATCCTAAACAACTGAGCTGGAATTATAGTATATTACATTGGTCAACACTTTTAGATTAATTTATTTTTTTTTAAACTCAATTATTTGGGAGTTTTTACTAATGTGTGACCATGGTAACTGATAAACATCCCACCATAGACATACATGCTGCTGCCCCCAGCATGATGTCACTGCAAAGTATCAATTGTCTCAGAAAACCGGACTAGAGCGGTTAAGAACTGGACTAGAGCGGTTCAGACCAGTTTGTAGTCCTCCAGCTGCTTGGGGTCGATGCCTTCGGGGTTGTAGATGTTTCCGTCGATCTCGCCCACTCCCACACACTTGGCCCCGAACCTGTGCAGGTACCTCATGGAGTGAAGACCCACGTTACCAAAGCCCTGAGGAGAGAGAAAAGGGCTGCAATTACCCTTCAAAATAATGCCCAGGACACAGAAACATATGAATACCCTGTGCAATTATTTTATTATTATTAATAATAATAATAATAATAATAATAATAATAATAATAATAATAATAATAATAATTAATTAATTATTATTATTATTTATTATTATTATTATTATTATTATTATTATTATTATTATTATTATTATTATTATTTATTATTTTTAAATATTCATTTTATGTATTGATTTTTATTTATTGTTTTTTTTACCCTGTACTATTCATTTAATTGAGAGTTCTAAAGATCTACAGATGGAAACAAAATGCTCTGGCGCCCTCATGTGGCCATTATGGGCATTTTACCAACAAGACTAAACCCATCAATAAACAACTTAGAAAAGTTCTGAGTTGGTTCAGTTCTTTATGATAAGTATACATTTCATCAAACTTTTAACTGCTTATGTATGTTTTAATCACTCAACTCTTATCGTTTTATATTTTTATTATTTAATTTAAAATATAATATTTGTATTCTTTCACTTTCACCAGGTTTACACCAAAGTTTAGCAAGCATGGAGATTTTTTTTTAACTTTTTCATAACTTAAACATGCACAAAAATAAATTAAAAAAACACATAATTGATCTCTCTGACTAAGTCCATTTATTTGAAACTATAACTTTACCTAAAAATGTGCACAACATTTGTAATAAATCTTATAGTAAATCTTTATTGCCATTTCTAGTAGCGAGGCCTATATTTGCACTACAATTTAGGAGATATATATATATATATAGTTCAGTTTCTAATCGTGTCTCTGTATTGTGTGTATTGTGTTGGTGATAAAAGATAGACTTCTTGATCTCCTCCTATCGTGTTTAATCTTGAGAATGACATAATCCTTTCGTGGCACACAAAGAGATTACAGCTGGTTTAGTGTTGAGAAGATGAATGGTTGTGTGGCGAGCTGAAGCACAAAAGCCTTAACATCAATCACAAGCAAGACATTATAATTCAATACACACAAAACTTAAACTACTTTAGACTAAATATGTTGAGTCATGTAACTCATTTCTCTTTTCTCGCTTCCTTCTCCCAGATTGGGTGAGGAAGTCCTGCCCACAAAGGAGACACAGCGAGGAGAGAGGATAGAAACTCCTCACTGAAAACATTAAAGTTTGATTATTTTATCTGATGTCTGCCTCTCTCATTTTTACTCCTTCCTCCCGTAGTTTTCTTTGGGACACCACTTTATATGACACATTTGATTGACAGCTGAACCATGAAGGATCGAAGAGAGGAACCGAGGAGAAGGAAGCGAGGAAAGAGAATTGAAGCGCAGACAAAATGAACACCGACCTGGACTACGAAGGTCTTGTCTTGGAAGCCTGGGGTGAGTCCGAGCATGCTCATGTAGGAAGCTTCGTGGATGAAGTTTTCGATGCCGTGGAAAACTCCTCGTCCGGTGGCAGAGATCCTCCCGTGGATGCCCCCCTGGCTGATGGGCTTCCCAGTCACACAGGCATGAGCGTTTATGTCCTGGAAAAGACACAAAAAGATTTTAAACTTCTCGTGCCCTACGTTTTTGTTTTTTATAAGCTTTATTTGCTGTAAAGACACATGAATTAAACATTTGGAAAGAAAAACACAATATTGTCCTGGTGAAGACATTTCCTCGGGCAACTTTTACTTTTCTGCAGTGCCTGGATTTCGTTTTGTCTAAATTTCTATGGTAGAACTGGACCTAGCACCAAAACACACCTCTGACATGTTAGTGCCGTATGAACCATTTGCACTCTGAGAACCTTAAAGACCGGTCTCCTGCTTTAGTCCCTTTGTAGTCCTGGTTTAGTCCCAGTTTAGTTTTGCATGCTCCATCCTCACAAACAGACTTCTTCTTCTAGTCCCGCTGTAGTCCTGATTTAGACCTGCTCGAGTCCTGGTTTAGTTCTAGTTTAGTCTCGCACTCTATCAGACCTCAGCGACCAGGCTCCTCCCCAAGTCCCTCTGTAGTCCTGGTTTAGACCTGTTAAAATACGTGACTAAACTAGAACTAAACCAGGACTCAATCAGCCCTCAGCAACCAGCCTCCTCCCCAAGTCCCTCTGTAGTCCCTCTGTAGTCCCGGTTGAGTCTCACTTTATCTAGGAACCAGCCTCCTGCTTTAGCCCTTCTGTAGTTCTGGTTTAGACCTGCCTGAGTCCTGGTTTACTTCTAGTTTAGTCCCGCATTCTATCAGACCTCAGCGACCAGCCTCCTCCTCAAGTCCCTCTGTCGTCCCTCAGGAACCAGCCTCCTGTCTTAGTCCCTGTCTAGTCCTGGTTTAGACCTTCTTGAGTCCTGGTTTAGTTCTAGTTTAGTCACAGACTATCAGACCTCAGTGACCAGCCTCCTCCTCAAGTCCTTCTGTAGTCCTTCTGTAGTCCTTCTGTAGTCCTTCTGTAGTCCTTCTGTAGTCCTTCTGTAGACCTTCTGTAGACCTTCTGTAGACCTTCTGTAGACCTTCTGTAGACCTTCTTGAGTCCTGGTTTAGTTCTGGTTTAGTCTCACATCATCCATCTCAGACCTCGGGAACCAGTCTCCTGCTTTAGTTCCTCTGTAGTCCCGGTTTGGATGTAACTGAAGTGGTATCCTCAAAAGTACTACAGTAATATAAAGTACAATATAGTAAAACGAAGGGACCTACATAGAACATGATCTTTCCATTTCAGTGCAGACTATATGGCAAAATAACTGTTAAGCACTTTTAAATCTTAATTCTTTCTATTCTGAGTGTAATAATTCAAACTAAGATCTTGTCAAGACACTTAAAAAGAAAAAAAAAATCTACAATTCTTATCTAAATACTCATATATAAACATACCATGACTTTTTAAGTACAATTTAGTTTAAAATTCAAATAAATTGCAAAAATCTAAGCTATATTTGGTAGTTTGGTTGAAAGATTTGAAATGACTTGAAGCTCAAAGCAGATGACTTGGACTTGACTCGGACTTATGGGCCAGTGACTCGAGACTCGACTTGGACTTGCCTGTATTTGACTTGGGACTTGACTCGGACTTGAGGCCAAAGACTTGAGACTTACTTGCAAAACAACGACTTGGTCCCACCTCTGGAGATTGTTTTTAAGTAGTAAGTTGTATGCAAACTTGAAAAGGCACACTGGTTGGGGGGGGTCCGTCACCTTCTCGTTTCTA
This sequence comes from Boleophthalmus pectinirostris, assembly GCF_026225935.1. Taxonomy (NCBI): domain Eukaryota; kingdom Metazoa; phylum Chordata; class Actinopteri; order Gobiiformes; family Gobiidae; genus Boleophthalmus; species Boleophthalmus pectinirostris. The sequence goes on from NW_026571047.1 coordinate 24,503,646, forward strand.
TGGAAATGTCTGGAATGTTCCGCAGTGTGACAATAAACAGCTCTACCTTACATTTATTCAATTACTGGTGGTTTTATAGCTCGAAAATACCTAGAAAAACAGGCATTCTGACTGTGAGCGGGGTCGCCTCTCCACAGATCTGACCTGTAACTTGGTCTGGTTTGGTCTAAATGAAGACAGAAATGTGTAATTCTATATTGTGAAACATTCCACGGAGAAAAGCATTCGACGGAACCTCCACCTGAAAAGTTACTCAATGCACCTTCCAAAAAAAATAAAAAAATAAAAAAATCTCCAACTTTAGTATTATTTTGGGGGTACAGACAATATCATTTTCACCCCGAGCTTGGTAAAAAAGTCTGGCAGCCGTGTCCATAAACACTGCCCCCTGTGCCACGTGCCCACAGCAGGAATGTGACACTGAATCCAACACAGCGCTGACCCATGAGGCAACACTACAAACCCACTGTACAGCACACGGCTTTTACCTCATGTGTCAATGTCATAGCAAATGAAATCGTATTTTTACAGAGCCTGGGGAACTATTTTGAGTTTGACATATAGCTTTGTATCGTCTTCGAGGAAGCAGACGTCTGTCGTTGCTTCTTAGAGTTCACACATCGTTGGTCTAAAGTCTCACCTGCCACCGGTCTCAGTCCCCGGTCCTGGTTCAGTCCTGGTTCAGTCCTGGTTCAGTCCTGGTTCAGTCCTGGTTCAGTCCTGGTTCAGTCCTGGTTCAGTCCTGGTTCAGTCTGGCATCGCAGTTTAAGTCACAGAAAAGGGAAACAGGCATTATCAGTTTTTTCCATTATTCATTTAAAAACTGAAAAAACAAATGATTATCCATTTTTTTAATTTTGATTTTGGAGACAAATGAAGAAAACTGTTGCTGTTTTTTTGTTTTCTTATTTTTGGTTTTACATTGAAAAACGAATGAATGAACGATACACAGATTGATTCATTCACACATTTTTTGAGTTCGATTAATCCTTTATTATTAATCTGTGTACATCTCCAAAGCTCAAAATGCTCAGTTCCACCTTGTGATGTCATGAAGCAAGCGGTAGTTTACATCAACAAAAGGTTAAAGATGGCTGTTTAACAGAGATTGGAAATTCCAGGACTGAAATTATCCAAATGATTCTAGTGAAGGTGTATGAAGTTTAAAAACACATGAGCACTTCCTGTAGTACCACATAAAATCACAAGGTGGAGTTTTTTTTCCCATTTTAGAGAAGAAATTGTAAAATATGCAGTATTTGTGTGTTAAATGTGTGAATGAATCAAAACACAACTCCAGGTATGATTGTGATAAAGAAATAACATAGCATAGATCAAAAAATAGCCCTTTAATTTGTTTGCATTTGTTTCAAGTCACTGCACTGCTGTCTGTACTTTTGCACCCAAAAATCTACTCATTTTCAGTATTATTTTTAACAGAAATACATGTTTTTTTTTATGTTTTGCATTATTGTATTTATTTGTGTATCTTTCCCCTTCTTCTGCTCAGGAGATTTTTCTAACCCCAAAAACAGAATGACAAAACACTTCCTCAGCAGTAAAAGACAAACCGAAACAAAAGCGAAACAAAAAAGAGTTCTCATAAACACCCGATTTTCTCAGGATGTCTGGAGTTTGCTGATTAAGGTTTCGAACACCTAGAACTGACACCAACTGAAAAGCTGCTGATTTCAATAGAAAAGCCTTGAATATAAATGAAAAGACAAAGCTGTGTCCTGTTTGAGGCGGGAGAGGCAGGAAGTCTGGGGTCTCGGCCAAAAGCTCATTCCTCATGACTCATTCCTCCCAGAGTCTGACTCATTTTAGAATCAAATTAAAAAAAAACCTGTATAAACTTTAGTGTGGTCTGTAATAAACAAGAGGGTTTCCATAGAAATTTAACCAACTAGAAATGTTATAGGTTTCACTTGTGACCAAACTTCTGAATCATTGTGCAAAATTTGGACTTTAGTTTAAACCATGTCTAACCCAGAACTTAAACTGAACTAATATTGAGAGGGCCAAGTCTGCTTTAGTTCTACAAATGTTTGCTTTTTTGGTTTAGGTTTAGATTAAAATGTCACATTTTCATTAAAATATTGGTTGTGGTTATGGTTAAAGAATTGTTTAAAAGGATGTTATTTTCTGATCTTTGTTATAATGTTTTAATACCTGGAGTTGCGTTTTGTTTCATTGATTCACAAATGTTTAACACACAAACCCTGCATGTTTAGGCTGAGTTCTTCTCTCAAACAGAAAAAACTCTTCCACCTTGTGATGTCATGTGGTAATACATGAAGTGCTCCACTGTGTTTTTAAACTCCACACAAGTACACATCAAAATGAAAGTGAAAGTGAAACTCACGGTGTGTGCGATGGTGTTGGCGTAAGTATCTGCGATCCAGGACATCTCCCTCTCTCCAGTGCTCATGTCTGGGGCAGGGACGTCAATGCCAGGCCCTGAACAAGAGAGAAAATATATTATCATTTAAAAAAAACATAAGACAATTTTACTACAAGGGATTCTTTGTCTTCTTTTATGAGACAAATCTTTAAGGATGAATTTTCACTGCTCCTAAAAGGTTTAGGAATGTTCCACAGTAAGGCATTAAAGTTAGCCATCTCTATATAGACAGGTCACGTTACAGGTCACATATGTGGAGACGTGGCCCTGCCCAAAGTAAAGAATGCATGTTTTTCCAAGGATTTTGAAAGGATTTGCAAGGAGAACACCTGTAACTGAACAAATAAGATAAGAGGTAGGTTTAATGCCATACTGTGGAACATTCCATTTCACTGATCTTGCAGCGTTAGGATTCGTTCGCTCGATGGTAGGTGGGTCCTTTTTTTTTTAAAAATTTAACCAATCGCTGCTATTTGGTCCTGACATATGTAATGCAACAAATCCCGTAGGAAGAAGGGCCATAACGTCTTTCCCCTTGATAAAATTCACCAAACATTCTCTTTGTTCCGACTTTAAATTCTCTATCTTGGGAATCATTGCCAACACATAATGTCTGTCTTCATCTACATCCATCTCGACCACTTTGTTTACTGTTGTGTTGTTCCACAAAAGGGACACAGACAGATGCTTGAGTTTGACATCATGGCTTCACAGCTCTTCACTGATTGGCCGGTGTGCGGTCTACAACTTCCAGGGGTTTTGTAAACCGTCTAGTGTATTCTGATTCCAGACCTAGTCACTGGAGAGAAATTAAATTGAGCGGAGGCACTAGGTGGCACCAGCCTGGCTAGATTTAAATAGCTGTGTGTCCAAATATTTATAATATATTGTGATTGTAAATGTTGCTGATTGTTATCTGACAATTTAGTGTTTTTTTTTAACATTGGCTTATTTCTGAAATGAAAATGAGTTTTCTCATCTAAAATACTGCAGCATTCTTAGTATTGTATTGCATTTCAGTCCAATCTTAAATAAACTTTTCTCCATTCATTGAGCACCGTAAACATTGCTACACATGTGTCAGTGGGGTTTGAGACAGGTGCAGGGGCTCCTGAGGGCTTCAAATGTCCGTGAGAGAGTGGTGTGACCATTCGGGCTGCGTGTTCTGGAACCAGCTCCAAAAACAGACAGAGGAACGCAGAGGACCATGGAAGAGGAGGGCAGAGGGGGAGGGGGAGGGCAGCGGGGTAGGGGAGAGAGGGGAGGGGGCATGAAAGAGCCCCAGTGAATGTGTTTGTGCCATATTCAGAGCGTCAACAACAAGGTTGGTCATGTGCAGAGTGCTGCTGTGGCCCCAGGGAGGAAAGAAGAAAGAGACGAGGGAAAAAACAGCTTGTGTCTTTGTATGTGGTGTGTGCACTGTAAAAATGTTTATTATTTACATATCACTGTTAAATCTACACTACAAAACAAACTTCATTAAATTAAGTCAAGATTGTTTTACTTAAGGGTGGTTATGTAACTGTACTGAAGTCCCTGAAGTCTCTCCGCTCGTCTCCATGGTGGCATTTAACTAGTCGACCTTAAATGTTCGATTGCACCTCTCCACAAATCTGACCTGGAACTTGGTCTAAGGCAGACATGTCAAACTCAGGCCCCGGGGCCAAATTTGGCCTGCAATATAATTATATTTGACCTGCGAGATTATATCAAATATGTATTAGAGCTGCCCGCCGGCTACAGACAGACTATAGAGACATTATTTATTTAAAATGTTGTTATTATTTTATATTATGCTTGTTCTGGATTCAATGTTTAAGCAAAACTATTATTAAACATTTATTTTAATAAGAAAAGGTTTAACATTACATATCTCGAAAGAAGATTAAACTTGCAGATGTTGTTGAAATTTTTCAATAAATATTAAGTTTCGCCCACGACTTAGTCCCAGTTTTTAATTTTGGCCTCTGTGAATTTGAGTTTGACACTCTTGGTCTAAGGGACTCACTTGCTTGTCTCCATGGAGATGGATAAAATGCCATACCATGGAAAATTCCAAGTGGCAAACCATGCAACAGAAAAGTTACTTAAACCTTTTTTATTATTTCAACCAAAATGACGATTGAGGGGAAAAAAAAAAATCTCACTACATGCCAAATAATGTTAAATTGTTAGTAATAGAAAGACAAGAACTTTTTATCAATTTAAATCACTTGATATTCCTTTACAAAGGTATAATGGGCAAACATGTTCTGTCAATAATGTGAATAATTAGTAATATTAGAACAAAATACCATAAAACTAGCCATGGAAGTTAGAAGTGGCTCAACTCAGTGTAACCCATAACTAACCCCCCTTTGTTTAAACTCAATGCAGCAGAATAAAACAGCATGTCACAGATAAATACTGGACCTATGGGGGCATTCAACCTGTCAAACCTGTATTATTTTCTCTCAGTAAACAAAGTAACCTACAGAATACAAACTCACCTCACCCTCTATAAGCACAAGAGGCATTTTTAACTTGACAAATGTAAAATCAGGTGTGTTTAGTGCACGACGAAGAAACCCAGGCACCGTAGAGCCCCATTTTAAATCTCACCAATGAAGCCTTTCTTGGCCAATTCAATGGTGAACCTCCTGGTGATCTTCTCCAGTTCATTATCCTAAAGAAAAACAAAAACAAAACACACAGTCAGTTACAAGAAAATACATAGAACTGCATTAGACAAGCTCACATTGTAAAAGTGTTGAAATTACATTGTTTTTAAGGCTCAAGTAATTATAGAATAGTGTATGTTTTTTCATAATTTGCGTTTAATATAATTCCTACTACCATTTCAGTGACAATATAATGTCTCAGGTAGCATATAAAACATACAACTACATCAACCCAAGTAAATTCTCCTCCTAAACTGACCAGAAAAACACTCCATAAATTTCAGAATGATGATAAAAAATAGGACCGTTGCCATAGCGATGAAAAGCTTCAAACAAACAAAAAATTACATCTTTTTGAATGTGAAAAAAGTCCTCAAAATGTTGCACAATTCAGAAAGTTGAAACGGCCTGAATTCATGGGTATAGGGACGCCATTTTGAGGACTTAAAAACATTTCGCTCAGGTCTCAAACCCATGGAAATGTTTTGTCATTTGTTTTTGCCTGTTGTATAATCTTATTAGAGCCAGATCCATGGTTTGTGTGCTGCTCTACATATTTTTATCCTCAGAAGAACTTCATTTGATACTCAGGGCGTTCAGACTACACAATGATACAGGAGGAGTCTCAGTCTATGATCACAGCTCGTAGTGCCTCTGTCTCCGCCTCTCTCTCTCTCTCTCTCTCTCCGCCTCAGTCTCTTGCCCCTCCCTCTGCCTCTCCCTCTGCCTCTCCCTCTGTCTCACCCTCCCTCAATTCCCGTGTCTCTTACCGTCTCTCTCCATTTTTCCCTCTCTGTGTCTCTCCATCTCTGCGCATGGTTGTATGGTTGTCTCTCTCTCTCTCTGTCCCTCTATCTCTCACACACTCCCCATCTCTTTCACACTCCCTCCCTCCCAATGTGTGTGTGTCTCTCTCTCCCTCAGTCCCTACCTATGTGTGTCTCCCTTCCAGTGTGTCTCCCTCCCTCCCAGTGTGTGTCTCTCTCCCTCCCTCCCTGTGTGTGTGTGTGTCTCTCACCCTCCCTGTGTGTGTGTGTGTGTGTGTGTCTCACCCTCCTTGTGTGTGTGTGTGTGTCTCTCACCCTCCCTGTGTGTGTGTGTGTGTGTGTGTCTCTCACCCTCCTTGTGTGTGTGTGTGTCTCTCACCCTCCCTGTGTGTGTGTGTGTGTCTCTCACCCTCCCTGTGTGTGTGTGTCTCTCCCTCCCTGTGTGTGTGTGTCTCTCACCCTCCTGTGTGTGTGTGTCTCTCCTCCCTGTGTGTGTGTGTGTGTGTCTCCCTCCCTGTGTGTGTGTGTGTGTGTGTCTCTCACCCTCCCTGTGTGTGTGTGTCTCTCACCCTCCCTGTGTGTGTGTGTGTGTGTGTCTCTCACCCTCCCTGTGTGTGTGTGTGTGTCTCTCCCTGTGTGTCTCCTGTGTGTGTGTGTCTCTCACCCTCCCTGTGTGTGTGTGTCTCTCACCCTCCCTGTGTGTGTGTGTGTGTGTCTCTCACCCTCCCTGTGTGTGTGTGTGTGTGTGTCTCACCCTCCCTGTGTGTGTGTGTGTCTCTCACCCTCCCTGTGTGTGTGTGTGTGTGTCTCTCACCCTCCCTGTGTGTGTGTGTGTCTCTCACCCTCCTGTGTGTGTGTGTGTGTCTCTCACCCTCCCTGTGTGTGTGTGTGTGTCTCTCACCCTCCCTGTGTGTGTGTGTGTGTGTGTCTCTCACCCTCCCTGTGTGTGTGTGTGTCTCTCACCCTCCCTGTGTGTGTGTGTGTGTCTCTCTCACCCTCCCTGTGTGTGTGTGTGTGTCTCTCACCCTCCCTGTGTGTGTGTGTGTCTCTCACCCTCCCTGTGTGTGTGTGTCTCTCACCTCCCTGTGTGTGTGTGTCTCTCACTCCCCTCCCTGTGTGTGTGTGTGTGTGTGTCTCTCACCCTCCTGTGTGTGTGTGTGTGTCTCTCACCCTCCCTGTGTCTCTCTCACCCGCCGTTTCTCCCTCCCTCCATGTGTGCGTCTCTCTCCCTCCCTCCCTGTGTGTGTGCGTCTCTCTCCTCTCCCTCCCTCCCTGTGTGTGTCTCTCTCCCTCCCTGTGTGTGTCTCTCTCCTCCCTCCCTCCCTGTGTGTGTCTCTCTCTCTCTCCCTCCCTCCCTGTGTGTGTGTGTGTGTGTGTCTCTCCTCCCTCCCTCCCTGTGTGTGTGTGTGTGTGTCTCTCTCACTCCCTCCCTCCCTGTGTTGTGTGTCTCTCTCCTCCCTCCATGTGTGTGTGTGTCTCTCTCTCTCTCCCTCCCTCCGTGTGTGTCTCCTCTCCCTCCCTGTGTGTGTGTCTCCCTCCCTCCCTCCCTGTGTGTCTCCCTCGCCGTTTCTCCCTCCCTGTGTGTGTCTCTCTCCCTCCCACCCTCCATGTGTCTCTCTCCCAGTCTCTCTCAGTCTCTCTCTCAGTCTCTCTCCCAGTCTCTCTCCCAGTCTCTCTCCCAGTCTCTCTCCCAGTCTCTCTCCCAGTCGGTCTCTCTCCCAGTCGGTCTCCCAGTCGGTCTCTCTCCCTCTCTCCCTCTCTCAGTCGGTCTTTCTCCCTCCCTCCCTCCGTCTCTCCCTCCCTCCCTCCATGGGTGTGCCTGTGTGTGTGATGTGTTGGTATTACAGCAGCAGCTTACCGAGTAATTCCTGGGGTTGATCTTGACTCCGGCTTTGGCTCCTCCGAACGGCACATCTGGAGCGAACAACAAAGATTTAAACCAAAAAACCATGATTACAGCTACGGCAAGAGGAGATATTAGTCAGACCAGCTCAAGAGAGAGTGAACGGAAAATCAAGGACATTGTGTGGTTTAGTCTGTAGTTTAAAAAAAGTGCATTGTGTAACTTCTCTGTTGGAGGATCTGTCTGATTTTTCCCTTGTCTGGAATGTTTCACAATATGGTATTAATCCTTTCTATCTTCATGGAGACCAAAACAGACTAAGTTACAGGTCAGATCTGTGGAGAGGCGACCCCGCTCACAGTCAGAATCCCTGTTTTCTCCACCAAAAAAGTTACAAAATGCACTTTAAAGTCTTAAATTATGCAGTATTTTTTGTTGACCCCATTTAGTTTGTACTATTTATACTACTATACTGAAGTGCATACTTAAAAGATGCACTATGTAACTTTTTCATTAGGGTCTGTCACCTGCTTGTTTCCACGGATATGTCATTGCTCTCCCTGGAATGTTCCACAGTATGACATTAAACAGCTCGACCTTACATTTATTAAATTACAGGTGGTTTTATAGCTCAAAAATACAGCATTTTGTAACTTTTCTGGTGAAGAAAACAGGTATTCTGACTGTGAGTGTGTCGCCTCTCCACAGATCTGCCTTGTAACTGTCTGGTTTGGTCATCATGAAGATAGAGAGGATTAAAGCCATACTGTGAAACATTCCAGACAAAGCAATAACATCTCCATGGAGAAAAGCATCTGATGGATCCTCCACCAGAAAAGTTACACAATGCACCTTTAAAGTTTTTTTTTTTTTTAATTACTTTTATTGGTGAGATTATACATAAACTGATAAATTATAGTTTTAAATAAGTGGCAGTGTGTGAAGAATTTACAAAAGGACCACAACATCTGACCAATGTTATTAAAGAGACTGTTGAATAAGAAGTCAAATCAGGACATTTTGTGGTTTAGTCTCAAGTTTCTCTGTGATTTTAAATTTTTTTGCCACAATTGCACATTTACTCTTCCTATAGTTTTGATGTGCTCATTTACAGGTAGTTTGATTTTCATGTAAAAACAACTATATTAATCTACGTTCGAAAATGGGCAGCAGGAGTCAAACAGAAATGCATCAGTTCATTTTTATCATCAGTCCAGTGTTTATAGAAGATTTAAACAAATACGCACCAACTACAGCACATTTGTAGGTCATCAGAGAGGCCAGGGCCTTCACTTCATCAACGGACACATCTGTGCTGTATCTGATACCTGAAAACACACAAATATTACGTCAAATACAGTATAAAAGACAACATAAAAACAGTGTAAAGACAATGTAAGGAGTGTAAAAAACGACATAAACACAGTGTAAAAAAAAGATGTAAAGACAGTGTAAAAAGCAGCGACGTAAAGACAGTGTAAAAAAAACGACGTAAAGACGGTGTAAAAAAACGACGTTAAGACAGTGTCAAAAAAACGACGTAAAGACAGTGTCAAAAAACGACGTTAAGACGGTGTAAAAAAAAACGACGTAAAGACAGTGTCAAAAAACGACGTTAAGACGGTGTAAAAAAAACGACGTTAAGACAGTGTCAAAAAACGACGTAAAGACAGTGTAAAAAAAACGACGTAAAGACGGTGTAAAAAAACGACGTTAAGACAGTGTCAAAAAACGACGTAAAGACAGTGTCAAAAAAACGACGTAAAGACAGTAAAAAAACAACGTTAAGACGGTGTAAAAAACAACGTAAAGACAATGTAAAGACAGTGTAAAAACAATGTAAAGAATGTAAAAAACTATGTAAAGACAAAGACAGTGTAAAGAACGATGTAAAGACAATGTAAAAAACAATGTAAAGACAATGCAGAGACAGTGTAAAAACAATGTAAAAACCAATGTAAAAAACAATGTAGAGACAGTGTAAAAAACTATGTAAAGACAGTATAAAGAAAGACCATGTAAAGACAATGTCAGCATGTCAACGACAGTGTAAAGACGGCGTAAAGATGGCGCAATACCAGATATGTTACAAAAAAAAAGATATTCAGCTGAATTATTTAAGTTTGTTAGAAAATGAGGGACATTGGCTTCATTTTTATTTAACATTTTATATTTATTCTATTTATAGTATGTTTCAATCGTTATACTCCATTGTCCACGTATGTCACATCACATTACATATTTAATTACAACTCCATGTGAAATGCATGACAAACTCTAGACCACCAACTTGTAATAGGAGTTTAAGCAATAAAAAGACAAAATGTTACAAAAGAATAAACATACAGACTATTTTTTTCCTCTTTTTTCCTCAGTACTAACCAAACTTGGGCACTGATTGTGATTATGTGCCTTTTGACCATTGCAGTGTCAGTTTCTTGTAGTATTTTATTTAAAAAAAGAAAGTTCTTAGCTCAGTAAAATTAAAATTAAATTAGCTCACATTACTTTTAAGCTCAATAGATGTTGAGAATGACGTGGTGAAAGTGCTTATCTAAACTCATGTAACAGGAGATCCAGCCACAAGCACCGACTCTATTATAAAAGATCACCGCTGCATCCAAACAAACGGGCGTGTCCTGATTTCCCGTCCAATCAGAGCAATGCATCCGACCCACAACCCACTCTCACTTCCTGTTATGGGAGGAAAGGGTGGGGGGGTTAGTTATGTCGTCGTGGCAACCAACCCGACACCATAGGCAGGCACGCTCCCCTGCAGACCAAATATAACTGGACCAGACTCAGCTTACTTACACACACAGAGAGGAACCCAAGGACGCACAGTAGAAAAGATTTAAGACTCAAAACAAGTCAATAAATCCGCAAAGTACAAAGGACGCCCCGCCCTCAAAGTGGTTCATCAAACATCAGAGCACTGAGGAGTTACTAGGATTTTGGTAGCACTGAACAAGCGGGTTTTGAAGTACACAGCCTCCACTACTGCTACTACTTACTCGACCACTTTCAGATTATAATTTATCAAGCTTTTCCTCCCTTCTTTTCAAGCCAAGAATGAAAATGGGTTAAGATACAAAAATTTAAAAACTTTATTTCGATACCGATACCACCATAATAATAAAAAAACTCCTTATTTCGTCAATAGAAAGACGTTTTCAGCATTAAAATTGTAGTACTTTCTTTTCTTTTACCATCTGTATCTAGTTTCGAATACATTTTTTCTTTCAATAAGCATCTTTTTCAAGACGCTGTTTTAGACCCTGGTTTTAGACATGGTTTTAGACATGGTTTAAGACATGGTTTAAGACATGGTTTAAGACATGGTTTAGCCCTGTTTTTAGCCCTGTTTTTAGCCCTGTTTTTAGCCCTGTTTTTAGCCCTGTTTTTAGACTTGGCTTAGAACTGGTTTAGTCCTGGTTTTAGATCTGGTTTAGAAGTGGGTCCACGCAGCATATGGGAAGGGGGTAGTTGATGTTGTGGTGAGGCCGGTATTGAACAAATACTTGATTTAACAGGCATTAATGTCCTCAAGGTTGTAACGGAATAGATCATAACAGAAACTTAATAATACGCTTCAAGCTCAGATGTGACGTCAAATCTGATTGTTGATACTTTTAACCAACATACTAATATCAAAAGTCTGGTTTTAATCATGATTTTTGAAGTTTTTAAAATGCCATCGAGTCATTATTTCCATGTAGACCGTTTCTGATCAAGACCAAATAAGCACTTTTTTGTAAACAATGACGTTATACTTGTTGGCATACAGCTTTGTTGCATGTTTGTGGTTAGTGTTAGCAATGCGAGTCAGCTTGCGAAAGAAAATACAGTTAAAGAAGACCTACTGTGCTTGCGTTTGCTGTGTAGTTATATTCATAATAAGTTATAATAATGACACCGTAGACAAGTTATGTTGGAATTTGCACATTTCAAATTCACAATATTGATCTAAAAAGGTCTTAAAGGGCCCATATTATGCTATCTTCTGATCCATGTTATAACGTTTCCTCATCAAAAAACAAACCAGAGTTGTGTTTTATTCCATTCACGCATGTTTACCACACAAAACCTGCATACTGAGGCCGAGTTCTTCTCTCAAACTGAAAGCACTCTCTGTGGAGCACTTCCTGTATGACACTTCCACATGACATTTTTCAACTGTATACACCTTCACTAGAATAATTTGGATAATTTTAGCCCTGGAATTGCCAATGTCTACTGAACAAAAAGGTAAAAAGTAGCTGTTAACTTGAAAACTATCACTATATGACAGCATTTTGAGCTTTTGGGGGATGCAGATGCAGATGTGTGAATGAAACAAAACACAATTCCAGGTCTGTTTTTGATGAGATAACAACCATATAACATGGCTTAAAGCTTACAAGAGTAATTTTGTGTAATATAGGACCTTTAAAGTAACAGTACTGCTTCTTAAACTAACCTGTTATATGAAACGTGTATATTAGCATAAGATTACATTTACATTTTATATTCTAATTTCCACAAGAGCCCTCATATCAGACGTGCACAGCGGTTTTAATTTACAAAGTAGGACAATGGTGTTGGAGAGGACATAGGAGCTACAGCTAATAAAATTATACACATGAAAGCCTATCTGCCCCACTCCCATCCGGTCACTGATTTACTGTACTCACTCAACCAGGAGACGCTGTCAGAGGAGCTTTGTGTAGTGTACATTTAATTCAGGCCAATTTGCCCTTGAAATCTATTGTAGACCCAACAAAGCAGCAACTATAATAACATATGCTTTTGTTATTGTTATTTACATACAAATTATATTGATTCTTTGCTGATTTATGTGATAATAAAGCTCAGAAATGGACAAAACTGAAGTGAAAGTAGAAGTGGACTAGACTTAACGCAATATATGCACACTTAGAGGAAACGACAGCCTATAAATTAGACCGTCAGCAACATTGTGTGCTTGGTGAATAAAATGTTGTAATGTTGGAAAGTGGAAGTGATTGAGAAAGAAAGGCTCATAATACTGATGTAGTCATTCAGTATTCAGTTTTTTGTACAATATAGGCTGCACTAAATGTTTTTATTATGCTAATGTTTCCACTGGGGTTCTATATGGGGTTTATTTTTATTTTATTATTTATTTATTATTTTTATTTTATTATATTTATTTTATTTTATTTGTTATTTATTTTTTTTATCTTTATTACATCAAAACTGTCCAGTGTTTGCTGCTCTAACTTAATTTAATTGTTTTTCTATGACAATTACAAATTTCTGAATATTTTTTGATTGTAAAGTTAATGTTCCAAAGAGATATTACCCTATTTTCCGAAGATAAGCCACATCAACTAAATTTTAAAATGCCAAACAAAGAATCCGTCCATATATTAGTCGCATCCTTTAATTGGCCGCTTTAGAAAAAAGTGGAGGCTTATGGTCTGCAATTTACGGTACATAAACTGGTCAAAATAAGCAGTAAAATGCCAACATTATCAATTGTCTGTTTAAATTTAAAAAACATATGTATTCTAAGCAAATTTATGGTACAGGTAGTGTTAAAATCTAAGATGTATTGATTTGATCTTTTCTCCTTTACAGTCCTTTCTGCAATACAATAGAGGTGGGAGATACGACAAAAAGTATGACAGTTTTTTCCTCATATTGAACGATCACAATTTCTCTATTTTATCGTCTTAAAAACAAATAAATGGGCCAAGTTGTTACGATGAATGAGCTCAGTTTGTTTTTAGAAAGGTACTTCTTACTTTTCAGTCCAGTTCAAATAAAAAGTAGAAAGAACAGATGCCTAGATTTAAATGTAAGTTAAAAGTATCCACTTTAAAATGTACTTAAAGATGGTCCATCACCTCTTTTTTTTCTACGGAGATGTCATTGCTCTGCCTAGAAAGTTCCACAGTGTGACATTAAACAGCTCTACTTTCCATTTATTCAATTACAGGTGGTTTTATAGCTCAAAAATACCAAGAAAAACAGGCTTTATGACTGTGAGCGGGGTCGCCTTTCCACAGATATGACCTGTAACTTGGTCTGGTCTCCCTGGAGATAGAAAGGTTTAATGCCATACTGTGAAACATTCCAGACAAGGCAATAACATCTCCGTGAAGAAAAGCATTTGACGGATCTTCCACCAGAAATGCACAGTACTTTCACTTTTGTACTCTACTCTATTTGTTACTTTTCAGCACAGGAAATGACAATTTATATCTCGACTAAAACTGAATTAATTGCACAACCCCACACACAAATCCCCACAGGTTAAAACTAGCTCTATAGGACAAACAGACAGATCAGCTCCAACCAGTGTCAGCCGCTCCGACCGCCCTGAGTCTTAAAACAGTGCCCTTTGTATCTTAACCCGACTGAAGGGTCTGTGAACTGCATCAATGATTAATCTCGAAAAATAACCAGAGTCGAGAGCGAGTTGGTGGAGTTTGTACATTCAACTGGACTATAGGAATTTAGACCCAATGAACAATGAGTTTGCAAGAGACTGTGCTGATACAAGCAGTTATGTTTTATCTGCATTTCTATAGGAAGAGCTTTATAGGGATGTAACGATACTTTTCACGATACGCATCTCACGGTACGATATTTATTTTTGTGGAAGCCAACACAATTTTTGAATATACTTCTTTTCTCTCATCACAATCCAAATAATTAAGATTTAAAAGTGCTTAATAACAGTTATTTACAGTTATTTCAGCATGTACGTTGGACTGAAACAGAGCAAAGGATCATGGTCTATGTAGTTCTCTCTGTTTTCGCACCATAACAATGAATTTAAGCAAAGAAACTTGTAATTCGATATATTTTGATGGTCCATGATATTGTTGTGAGACTTTTGCCGATACAATATCACAATATTTCAGTTATTGTTACATCCCTAAAGTTTTATAGTCAATAACGTGGATGTCTATACTTTTTAAAATTATAAATATTTGATTGTGGTGCCATAGATGCTTATTGGGGACAGTTAAAAAGGGGAAAAGTTAAGGATTTCACTATATTTCTTTTACCATGATATCAAAAACAATTGCAAATTTGTGTAATAGGAGTAATTCAATCACTACATGTTTAAATTTCCCTGTAGTCACCAAATACAAGTTTCTTTCAATATACTGTATATGACCACTTATCCAATGCAAGATTGTAGGCGACTATGGCAATGGCTGCTCCAAAGCTCATGATGATATAAAATGATAATGGTCGCTTTAAGTCATAACATTTTTAATTGATTTTATGTCAAAAGTCAGGCACTAATGGCTACATACCATTAGCCTATATAGATTTTCATTTTAGTGTATAATTGTATTATGGAAACGTTTGTGACTGACTTTCCTTTATCATTTGAGATGAGAGTGCACGTGTATTGGGTTATACCAGTTGTTTTACAGTAGTGATTCTGAACCTATAGCCTTATCTGTTTCCACACTGCACTACTGTCCCTTGGCTCTCGTGCGGGGCCCTCCCTCCCCCACCTGTCATAATGCTGACAAATAGGAAAGCCTGGAAATACCACCTCCTCCTCCCACCCCCAGACCCATCAGAGCTGCACTGAGCGCTGGAGCAGATGATATGACCCTTGAACAAAGAACATACTCCTCTGTCACTGCGTGCACGGTATTTGCTGAAGGCACGTACACGTACACGTACGCGCTCGTGGCGTGAGGAGGAGTGGGCTCCGCACGATCTGCGTAAACAAGCCAGGCCCCTGCACGTGCGCCCTCACAAACACGTGTGGGGTGATCCAAGTTTTAAAGGTCTCCCTGAAATCATTAAACCGCCCATCTGCACAATATAAGTACAATCTGAGCTGTTAGTGATGGTAAAATAGACTAAACAAAAAGTTTATAAAAGAATCAATGTAAACTGAAGCAGATCTACAGGTGAACAGGTGTGAAAAAGGTCATAAAAACAAGACGACAATAAAAATGACCAAAGTTGATCGAATATAGTATTATTATTAATATAAACAGTGAAATATCAGGTAATGTGGAATGAATGAAAGGCCATATGTTGCACTTGGAGAGGTGCCGCGCCTGTGCCACAGTAGCAGTTGAAGAAGCTAATAATAAAGCTAAGTGAAGCTAAGTAGCTCCTGGAGCTAGCTGTCATGGCACCACTGTGCCCAGCTGGCCCGCCTCTTACCTCCTTTGCAGGGCGTCCTGTGCTGGCTGTGCTGGGCGCGGTAGCCCTCCACCACCTCCCACTCTCCGTTGTCCCTCTTGATGGGGAAAGACACGCTGAGGACGTGGTTGCAGGGCTTGATGATGCGGAGGATTCCCCGCACTCGGTGTCTCTTCTGCTCGGGACTTTCTCTGGTCTTCAGGTCCTCCACCAGCTTGTCCTCCACGATGGCAGCGCCGCGGTCGAAGAAGCCTTCCACCATGCGGAAGAAGTTGGGGTCGTCGGGTTGGTCCGCGGCGTCTGCATAGTGTCGGACCCGCATCAGAGACGAGGACACAGGTAGAGCAGACTCCACACAGCCGGAGGCCAGCGCGCTACCGGCCGAGCGGCTCAACAGCTCCCCGAAATAACGATACATGACTGGGACTGAACGGGCTAACCGTGGACAAACAAACTAAACGACACGGACGATGGGGATGACGACGGGAAAGGGGTGGGTGAGAGACACGGCAGCTCCTCACTGTGTGCCGTCCTCAGGCCGAGTGAGGAATAACATCCCGGAGAGTGCTTTAAGCCACCGGAGCAGCGCGAGGCGCACGGAGGAGGAGGACCATTAAGGCGCGCGCCCGGACGGGAAGCTGACAGTGCGCGCTCCCGCTGTTTCATGAAAAGAGACCGATTAAGATAAGTGCAGCCTACACAGAATCACTGTCTGCAGCTCCAGGCGGCTCCAGGCTTTTAGAGAAGTGCAGACTTAAAGAAAACACCACCAATCTTATAAAACTGTGTTTTATGATGTAAACATCGGTGTAGCCAGGGCCTTATTTTTTATATATTTTTCTTCCTGTCAGTGTTACTATGGCAACAATTATTATTCATTATAATCATGTTAAAGTCAGTGGATTAGTTTGAGGATGTCAAACTAAGCTATTCTTACTAAAAATGTCTGTACTCTAATACTTTATTCATACTACTATATTCTTACATCTTGGATATATTTTGTTACATTTCTGTTCATGGAGCAAATTATAGTTTAGGTGACTCATTCCTGAATACAAAATAATGTTTATGCTACAGTGGAGATGTTCTCCCTGTGTGTGTTGAATTGGTCCAGGTTGTCCTCCCATCAACCCAAACCATGTAAACAAATCCTCCATTAGGCCCACAGAGAGGCCTGCTCCTGGAGATCCTGCCCGAGGCACTGCAGTCGCCCCCCGCTCAGGTTGAGAAGTGCGAGTCTACGCCTGGGGGAACTACAAAACTGGTTTAGCAATTGGCATCGGTCCTAAAAACCTATAGTATTGACTAGGCTGGGTTCAAAATGTTTTCATAGCAATTAACAATTCAAAATATTGCAGCCTATTTATCATTTGAATGGGCAATGGTCCTCAAAATGGCGCCATAAAACAGGATGCTAAAACCCAATAGCTTGAGTGAATGCACTGTATAAAAGAGCACCCAAACGAAGAGAAATAGGCCAAATAAATATCTTTATGAGGGACATCTGAGGTCTGTCCGACGCTCACACCTGAACAATGATCATGCTGACGGACTTATGTGTGTTTTAAGTTTTCAGTCGTGTTCAAACCAGCCTCTGTCAACAACATGTTATCTGCATGGTGAATGAGCGTCAAGCACATATAATGACAGAAATACAATGGACTATACTGAATAGGTCTATGTTATTTTTATTTGTTATTATTTATAGCCTATATCATATATTATAACAATATATAGGCTAGGTTATTTAAAATATAGATATAGATTAGCCCGTGTCCACTATAGTTCCTTTCTGCTGTTTTTAATGTACGTTACAGAAGTTGGCATTACACTGGAAAAAAAACAACATCTAAGGTAAAATAACTTAAATTAAGAGCATTTGACTTTATTTGAGTAGATTCAACTTGACAAGTCAAATTATCTTTTCTTAATTCAAGCAACATTAGATTTTGTTTCTTATTTTAAGCGCAAAAAGTTGTTGTTTTTCATTTCTCTCACACATTTCTCTCGCTCTGAGGTCCGAGGGCCAGCTCCAGCTCGTGGTGTCTAAGTCGAGAATTAAAACTGGGGGGACTGGGTCATCTCTGTGGTCGGCTCTAAGCTCTGGAACACTGTGCTCCCCCACGTCCGAACAACCCCCACTGTGGAATGTTTTAAGTCTTGTCTTAAGACCCACTTTTATTCTCTGGCTTTTAACACCACGTGCGTTGTGTGGTCTTTTAATTTTTTTATTTATTTCACTTATTTATTGCTATTTTATGATTTTTATGGTTTTGCTTTTTATTAGATTTTTACTGGTTTTATTGTTTTACGACTGGTATGACCAAATTTGAACAATTTACCTTTTTGTTGTCTTCATTTTATGACTTCTGTGCAGCACTTTGGAAGCTGCTTTGTTTGTCAAATATGTTATAAATAAAGTAGGGGCGGCAGCAGCTCAGTTGATCTGAAGGTTGGCGGTTCAAATCCCGCTCTCGACATAAACATCATTAGTTGAGAGGTCAGATCCACTGACCCACAACTTGGGTGGTGTGATTCCAGCTCACACAGATGAATGCTGTCGTTGTGTCCTTGGGCAAGACACTTAACCCACTTTACCCCCAGTGTCTGTGTACGCAGGTGTATGAATGTGTGTGTGAATGTGTGAGTGGTTCCTTGTTGTAAAGCTCTTTAAGTGCCTTGAATGTGGAAAAGCCCTATAGAAAAATGTGACCGTTTACCATGACCATTTAGATTTAGATGTGGATATTTTACACACACTTTACACTCACTTAATTCAAACTGCACTGTGAACTATACCTTGCAGTAACAGCGATTGTTTTAATCACGTTCTACCAGGTGTGACTCAAACCAAAGTGCATGAACTGAAACAAAAAGACTGAAACACACAACTTATTGGAGCGTTATAATTTTTGGCTGGAATTTGTCACCATTCATGTAATGAACCGCTCCATACTACGCTATGTGTTCAAAGTATTTTATATAGGCCCTGCATCTGCTCCACTGACTCCACCTGGTCCACATATGTGCTGTTTGTTATGTAACATGCGTGCTCCCAGAAGCCTGGGAATGCGTTCACACTAAAGGTGCACTGTGTAACTTTTAAGTGCTTTTCTCGATGTTATTGGTTTGTCTGGAATGTTTCACAGTGTGGTGTAAAGCCATTCAGTCTTCATATAGACCAAACCAGACCAAGTTAGAAGTCAGATCAGTGGAAAGGTGACCATGCTCACAGTCAGAATGCCTGCTTTGTTTTTCTAAGTATTTTTGAGCCATAAAACCACCTGTAATTGAATAAATGTAAAGTAGAGCTGTTTACTGTGGAGGTAGAGCAATGACATATCCATAGAAACAAGCAGGTGATGGACCCTCAGTTGAAAAGTTACATTGAACTTTAAACCTGGAACTGAACCTGGACTAGAACAGGACTAAAGAAAGTCCATACCTGGAACATTTTGACTAAAGGCTCCAACCAGGATCAGGCAGAACAAGTTCAGATATCATCACAGCAATCTATTGGTAGCCAGGCTTGCGCCACCTAGTGCCTCTGCTCAAATTGACAAATTATGTCATTGCTCTGCTTGGAATGTTCCACAGTATGACATTAAACAGCTCTACCTTACATTTTTTCAATTACAGGTGGTTTTACAGCTCAAAAATACCTAGAAAAACAGGAATTCTGACTGTAAGCCGGTTCTGATCTGTAACTCTGGTTTGGTCTCCATGAAGATAGAAAAGTTTAATACCATAGTGTGAAACATTCCAGATAAAGCAATAACATCTCCATGGGGGAAAGTATTTGACAGACCCTCCACCAGAAAAGTTTCGTAATGCACCTTTAAATGAGAAGAACAAATTAAGTGAATGTAGCCTATATGGACCTGGAGGAAGAGGGCACCACTTTCACGTGACATCAGCTGGTGGAACAAGGTGTTTTGGGAATTCTGAGAAGGAGACTGACTTTTTTTGTCTGTAGATTTTGAACTCCTCAATATTTTCTAAGAACTTCGAAGGTAAAATTTCCAGTCTGAAGCGGATAAAGAAAGAAATAACGCTGACTTCATAATGTCCTGACCTGCACTTACACCTATGGACTAAACCCTAAAGATAAGATCACTGCACATGGCCGACTGCTACATGTTTAACTCTGTGGTAGGGATTTCTATGGATTTTGCACTGTGTAACTTTTTGGTTGGGGATCCGTCACCTGCTTGTTTCTATGGAAATGTCATTGCTCTGCTTAGAATATTCCACAGTGTGACATTAACCAGCTTTACTTTACATTTATTCAATTACAGGTGGTATTATTACTCAAAAATACCTACAAAAACAGGGATTCTGACTGTGAGCGGGTTCGCCTCTCCACAGATCTGACTTGTGACTTGGTCTGGGTTGGTCTCCATGAACATAGAAAGGTTTAATGCCATACTGTGAAACATTCCAGACAAAGCAATAACATTTCCATGGAGAAAAGTATTTGACAGACCTTACACAATGCACCTTTAAAGCAACTTAATTCAGCTTTATACTTTTGTAAAAGTATGAAAATGTAAAAATAAATGTAAAAATGTAACTTTGGAGTAGTATTTGCACGCATACATTGGCATTACCTGTTGGCCTACTTGTAAAAAAAATCCCTTTCAGTCATATAGTTGTGTAACTGCAGCCAATTGAACCAGTTTTCAGTCCTCTTTCCTCTTTACTGATTATTAAAGGTCTTATATTATACAAACTCATGAGCTTTAAGTCGTGTTATAATGTTGTTACCTCCTCAAAAACATACTGTACCTGGAGTTTTGTTTTGTTAGTCAGGCTGGCGCCACCTAGTGCTTCACTTTAATTTCTTTCCAGCGACTAGGTAAGGAATCAGAATACACTAGACGGTTTGCAAGAATCCCGGAAGTTGAAGACCAATCAGTGAAGAGCTGTGAAGACATGACGTCAAACTTAAGCATCTGTCTGTGTCCCTTTTGTGGTACAGCACAACAGTAAACAAAGCAGTCGAGATGGATGTAAATGAAGACAGACTGTGTTGGCAATGATTCCCAAGATCGAGTATTTAAAGCCAGAACAAAGAGAATGTTTGGTGAATTTTATCAAGGGGAAAGACGTTATTGCCCTTCTTTCTACTGGATTTGGTGCATTACATACGTCACGAGTCACGACCAAATAGCAGTGATTGGTTAAATAAAAAATGTACCCACCTACCATCAAGTGAACGAATCCTAATGCTGCGAGGTCAGACGGTTTCCACGAAGTGAAACCATCTGATGAATCAGGCTAGCGTCTTGTTTCATTCACACATGTTTGAGTAACCCTTTATTTCGTCATGTAGTTTTCAAGTTAACGGCTACGTTTTATCTTTAGTTCAGTAGAGATTGGCAATTCTCAGGCTGACATAAACCAGCTCATTCTAGTGAAGATGTATGGAGTTTAAAAACACGGTGGAGCATTTCCTGTATTACCACATGACTTTACAAGGTGGAACAGAGAGTTTTCTGTTTGAGAGAAGAACTATACAAAGCCTAAATATGCAGATTTGTGAGTTAAACATGTGAATGAAATAAAAAACACAACTCCAGGTCTGTTTGTGATGAGGAAACAACATTATAACACAGATGAGAAAATAGTGTCATGTGAGCCCTTTAATAACAGCATCTAACATTACAGACCCACATTTTGGATTTAAACATTTAGTTGTGTGGTTGGACCTTTGCCTACAGGCAGTAGTAATGTTATCACAAAGCACAAAGTTGAGTTTTAAAGCGATAAAACAGGATCTTATCTCCTACGGCCCAGTCGGTGTGTTCTGTTGGGCTGTTGTCTCTGAGGGCAAAAACACATTATAAAGATTAGTCCATTCATTGAGAGAAGCAATAACAATGATATAGATCTGCTGGAGACTGGATCTGGAAGTCATATTGCTAATAGAATGACAGAGCAAATAATTAGGTTTCAAGGTGTATTATGTAACTTATGATGGTTCAGCGTGGTTATCTCCATGGAGACTTTTATGTTTTGCAGACAGAATGGTGTTAAACTTAGCTCAGGGTAATAACAGCTCATGCAAAAGGAACAAATCAGTACTATCTATGTTTTTTTTGTTTTTTTAAAAAAATATCTGTATGCATATAGTTCATTCACAATTCTTTTTGGTCTGGAATACTCAATTTGAATAAATAAAATGCATTACCGTATTTTTTGGACTATAAGTCGCTCTGGAGTATAAGTAATAAATGAGTAATAAAGAAGAAAAAATCATATATAAGACGCACTGGACTATAATTTGCACTTTTTGGGAGAAATTTATTTTATAAAATCAGACACCAGGAACTGATATTTCATCTTCAAATAACAATAGAACAGAGAACAGGCTGAATAGGTGTCTGGTATGTTAACGTCACATATGAACAGTTCTTCAGATTAAACTATAGCATAAACAACAGAACAGAACAAGTTTAACCAAACTCTCCATTTCACTTCAAATCACTGAATCCATTAAATTCTTCATCCCCGGTGACACTTCTGAGCAACTCCACGACCTCCAGAGGTAAACAGAGCGCCGCTTCCTCTTCTGTGTAGCTGTCGTCAGACTCAGCATCAGTTCCAGTTAGAATTATTCCAGCCTTTCTGAATCCTGACAGGATGGTTTCTGTTGTCACTGAAGTCCAGGCTTTATCCATCCATCCAATGACTTCAGGAAAGTTGCATGATGCACCCTCCCGGTTACCGTGAAGCTGTGTTCTTGATCTTGATTTTATTAGAAGTGCCATTCGTTTAGACGGCGATGACATTTTTGGGGCTCTGAAATTCTGAAACCTCTGAAACCACCCTCCAGAGTGGAAAAGTTGAATACGCTCCGCCGTTGCGTTTCTGTTTACACTGCCCAAGACGCAAAACTCTGGTCAGATCTGCTCACGTCGCGTACATGTTTACATCACATACATCACCACCTAATGTCACCACGTAGCCTCCTGGCATGCATACTCAATCAAATTCCATACACTTCTGCGTCACGGTATGCACGCAGATTTCCTCCTTCACTACTCGTCTAAACATGAAATAGAAAGTGAAGATGCGATGCTACTTTTGCGTCTTCTGTTCAGACCGTCATCATATAAACGTAGCCTGAGAATGAAAAACCTGCAGGTATGTGTCCTCTACGCAGTTTTGATTGATATATCTTTTTTAAAACTCAAAAATGCATTGTGTAACTTTTCCGGTGGAGGGTCCGTCAAATGCTTTTCTCCATGTATACGTTATTGCTTTGTCTGGAATGTTTCACAGTGTGGCATTAAACCTTTCTATCTTCAAACCAAACCAAGTCAAAGGTCAGATCTGCAGAGAGGCGACCCCGCTCACAGTCAAAATGTGTTTTTCTAGGTATTTCTGAGCTATAAAACCATCTATAATTGAATAAATGTAAGGTGGAGCTGTTTAATGTCACACTGTGGAACATTCCAGGCAGAGCAATGACATATCCATGGAAACAAGCAACCAGAAAGTTACACAGTGCACGTTTAAATACATTTCCTTTAAAAGTAAATGTATCTGAAACCCAGAAAGCCAGTAAAGCACATACTTGGCTGTACATTGCTAAGCCCTTAGTTTTAACCACAGGGGACTGACCATAATTCATTCTCAGAGCTGCGGTCACGTGACAGGGGGCGCTGGAGGTTTCCTGGAAGCTGATTGGCCGCAGAACCATCACTCATGCCCCCGCGATTGGGTGGGAGTTGTCACCTAGGCAGCCAATGGGAACACGGAGCTGCTCGTTCCCTCAAACAGCTATAGAGATAAATGAGGCAGCAAACAGGGAGGGGCGGACAGTGGAGTTAGACCAGGAAAACAATCTGCCCTTGATGTTAAGATAAGAAAGACCACATATATATAGACTATCATGCAGCTTTTTCACATATAAAATTACATTTTAGAAGAGTAAATGACACAATGAGCACCAAATCTTCCACATTATTTCTCATCAATACTGAATATTTGATTTATGTTGTCATGTTGTTGTATGCATCGTATTTTTTAACATATATAGTTAGATTTTAGGAGGATAAATGCCAAAATTAACTCTAAAACATACCCCAAAATACTCCAAATTATTTCTGAAGTCACTGGATAACATTTCATTTATGTTACAATTCTAATGTGGTGAGAATAAAACAAAATAAAACCCCTAAACCTATTCGATCTATTGAAAAAACAAACAAAAATAACACAAAATTCCTGCTCTTTTAGGTGACAGTGTTTGACGTCAACAGGTATCTTTGCACAAACAAAGAAAATCAATGGTGTCAGTGGAGAATGACGTACTCGATTTTGTCACTTAAGTAAAGTAAAAGTAAAAATATCACATGAAAAAAAAAATCTGCTTAAGTAAAAGTATTAAACATGTACTTCAAGAGTAACAAGTAAAAGCATTTTGCAGAGAGTTTTAGAACAATTACGGAATGGAATGTAGTGATTTTGATAATGAGGATAATGCAGATTTTAAGTGATTAAAATGGGACGTTAACTCAAATTAAACGTGATAAAAATAAGTCTCATCCATTTCAGGAGGTCTCGAAACATAAAGAAAAGTACTTTTTACTCGGTCCAGATGTAAAATGTAGTGGAGAACAAAGTACAGATACACGTTCTCAAATATAATGAAGTAAAAGTAAGAAGTATCCACCATAAAATATTCTTAAGTAAAGTACAGACACTTAAAAATTGTACTTAAGTATTGTCCTTTTACTTATACAAAATAACTATTGTGAAATACAAATCCTTGTGGCAGTACAAGAGTGTGTAGTATCCTGTGACACTTGTCCTACTTGGAGCCTTTTTTGAAATTCACTTAGTAGTCCTAATGTGGATTTGGTTTGGTCTACGGTCCTGTTACAGTCCTGGGTTAGTCCAGGTCCAGTCCAGGTTTAGATCAAGGTTTTGTCCCAGTTTTGTCCCTAATTCTTACGTGTGCAAGTGAACACATGCCTTGATTCAATATTTGTGGATTGAATCATATTGTTTACTAATAGTTTGTTAAGAATGATTCAGGTTTAGTCACTAGTTAATTAAGCGTAAGGTGCAGGCCCGTCGACAGAAATTTGGGGGCTCAGGGCAAGAATACTTACATGGGCCCCCCTATAGTATAAATTCATAGGAAGAGGGTAAAATTCTGGGCTCCTAAAACCCTGGTGCCCGGGACAACAGTTCTACCATTCTACTTTAATAAACTTGGTAATCACAATGGAAACAGGTTAATGGTCAGATCTATGGAGAAATACGCCGGCACATGCTAAGAATTCATAAAATCACCACATTTGAAGCTTTATAAGACCTCAAAATCTGTGCAAATACTTTTACTTTTTACTCTAAGTATATTTTTTAAAAGGGTAATTAAATACTTTCACTTAAGAAGATTTTTTTCAGATGATACTTATACTTTTACTTGAGTATTGCTTTTCTCCAGTATCAGTATTTTCACTTAAGTAACACCTGGTGATCTCTCATGTAGTTTATTCAGAGTTGTAGTTTGATCCTGAATGAATCCTGTTGTCTATCCTGCGTTCAAAATGGAGCCGAGTGCAGTCTCATGGTAAATGTGACCTTTACCCGCTCCCTGTATGCTGAACTTTGACCCCACATACCCCCAGAGTCACCTTGAGCCAGCGAGGAGCCATCTGCTGCCAACCACAAAGTAAATATAGACACTTCTGTAACCAAAGTCTTCCTGGGTGTAAGGTAATAATATATTCTGCTCCTGTAAAATGATTGTTTATTCAGAATAATAGAACTTCAAGGGACTTGAATACTTGACGTGCAAAGTATTATTGGAGTTAAGTTAAGAAGTAATTTGTGGAAAGCTGTATTGACTTATTTGTATCTGAATAGAATGAAAAGAGATGAATACGAGCTACTATAGGTGACTACTACTACTACTACTACTACTACTGTTAATTAGAATGAGAGGTGAGGCTGCAGGTTGATGTAAACGTGTTATTGAGATTAAAACTACTACTACTTCACTACAACTACACCAGCCACCACCACTTCTGTTACTAAGGCCAAGGAAATGTATTTATAAATCACAATGCATGTACATGAGAGGTGAGTATGCATGCAGTAATTATACCTTACTGCATAGTGAGGTATTATTGGATCCAAAGCAGACCACTACACTACAAAATTAGCAACTACTACTACTACTACTACTACTACTAGGAGAGGTGAGGCTGCAGGTTAATGTAAACATGACGTTAGTGGATCCTTGGACCGTGGATCCTGTTACTGCACTATTACACCATCCACCACTACTGCTATAAGACAAAGAAATATGTATTTATAAAACACAATGCGTGCACAAAGTGTTTGCTACACAGCTACTACCAGAAATACAGCCACTACTATTACTACTTTTACTACTACTAATAATGAGAGGTGTGGCTGAATAAGAAAGGTTTGATTGGATCCAAAGCAAACAGACCACTACTCTATAGAATTAGTTATACTACTACTACTACTACTGTTAATTAGAAAGAGAGGTGAGGCTGCAGGTTGATGTAAACATGTTATTGAGACTAAAACTACTACTACTACTTCACTACAACTACACCAGCCACCACCACTGCTGTTACTAAGGCCAAGGAAATATATTTATAAAGCACAATGCATGTACTTGAGAGGTGAGGCTGCATCGTAAAGTATTATTGGATCCAAAGCAGACCATTACACCACAAAATTTGCTACTACTACTATTACTACTACTACTACTACTATTACTACTACTGCTACTACTATTACTACTACTACTACTGTTAATTAGAACGTCTCATTAAGCCATGACATTAGTGGATAATCCATGTGTCATTCGTTCATTTGTTTTTCAATATAAAACCAAAAATAAGAAAATGAAAAAAAAAAAAAAACTGTTTTCTTCATTATTTGTCTCCAAAACCAAAATGAAGACTTTCGTTTTTTCAGTTTTTGATTTTATGTTTAAATGACTGTGATGTCGGATTTTGCACTGCATACGGACTGAACCAGGACTGATCCAGATCAGAGACCAGACCAACAGACATTCACACTAATGAAAACTAACCGAACTAAGAGCTTTTGGGTCGAATGGACCATTTGGTGGGCATCAAATACTGTCTGTGTGAAAGCACCCTGAGACCAGGACCAAACCGAGACCGAGACCGAGACCAGACCGGGACTAAACTGGGACCAGACCAGAGGCTCAGAGCCCACGGCAGGGCCTGTTTTGGGTTGAACGTCCGTCAACTTTCCCCTAAAGACCCAAAGGTGAATTTAAAACTGTTTTGCTGAAATACACTAGTATTTTGTAATTTTGTTTCTAACTTTTCCTTTGTGTTTGCAGGTTTGGATGGTGTTCTTTAACTCTTCTACAGGTGTCACTTTTATTATCATTATTATTATTATCATTGTTAAATAGTTCATAGTTAATTTAAGCTAAATCTACTTCGTGTCTTGCAACTGTGAGACATGAAAATCATCTGCGACAACTGTAGCAGATGTTAGTTTATTTTATTTGAAAACAGCTAAAGCTAAAACATGTCTGCCATATGTTACTGACTAACCCTGGAGTTTTCAGGTTTTAGGTTGGTGTCTGACCCTTTTACAGCAGCTCTGTGATATCTACTACTGCTATAGAAGCTAAAGAGTGCTTCTGACCAGTGAAAAATGAACCTTTGCCTCCATCTAACATTAAGAAGGACCCAAGAACTAAGAAGAAGAATAGAAAATCTTTTATCAGAGGCTCTGCTCCAAAATATGGACTGAATGAAAGAACTGATCCAGAGCACCTTGCTGGAAGAGTTTACCTAAACTCTGTTTTGGGTTGGGTTGGGTTGGGCTTCAGTCAACTTTCCCCCAAAGACCCAAAGGTGAATTTAAAACTGTTTTGCTGAAATACACTAGTATTTTGTAATTTTGTTTTTAACTTTTCCTTTGTGTTTGCAGGTTTGGATGGTGTTCTTTAACCCTTCCTCAGGTATCAGTTTATTATTATCATTGTTAAATAGTTCATAGTCAATCTAAGCTACTTGTAAATTTACTTCGTGTCTTGCAAATGTGAGACATGAAAATCATCTGCGACAGTCGCAGATGTTAGTTTATTTTATTTGAAAACAGCTAAAGCTAAAACATGTCTGCCATATGTTACTGACTAACCCTTGAGTTTTCAGGTTGGAGAAACCCACATCATTTTAAAACCTGATCATTTGGAATAATTTTAAGGTACAGTATATTTTAGTAGGGAATTTCTGAGGGAAATTCTCCCTCTGGTGATGATGAATGGGTCAAATGCAAAGTGCTGCTGGGGCAGCCTGTCAGGAGCAGTGAGCTGCTGCCGTACACCTGTGCAGGTTCTGCACACAAAGGAACCTTCTTGCTGTGAGTGAGTGCTCAGCCACTCATCTTGACTTGAGTTTTGGTCCAAGGGTTGAGGCCCTTGTGTTCTGTCACTTTTTTGGGGTCTGAATATAATAGTTCTGACCCTTTGACCTTGGGTTTGTGACCCACATAATCTTACAGGATCTTTCACTGGATTCATTGGTCTGTTCATGCAGACTCAGGTAGGTGACTTTAACTCAGGTAGGTGACATTTCTGTGTGAATCATCTCAAAACAAGACCTGAATATGCTGAGGATTTTATGTTACAGGCTCTAGTTTTGGGCCTAAACTGGTCCAAAAGTGGGCCATATTCTAAACGTTGGCTCACTTTTCTGGAGACTGCTGGTCTCTCTTGGTCTTATCTGGTCTAAATGTGGAGTGGGCCACATTAATTGTTTACACCATAATTTCCACAGGTTGTGTTTGGGCTTGGGCCCTTGTGTGTTTTTGGTGTGTGACCCGACTGGTCACACAGGCTGGTAAAACATGTTATGGTTGGGTGTAACTGATATTACTTATTGTAAACTAACCCTTCAACAGTTTCATTTGGAGTTAAAAAGGTCTGAAAACTGACTTGATCTTTGGGTTGTGTGTATGTTTTATATTTGGTTTGGTCTGAACTGGTCTAAACGTGGGCCAGATTTGGACTGCTTTCTAGAGTCTGATGGCTCTGGTCCTAACCCTGACACTAAACTGAAAGTCTAGTAGTCGTGTCCTAATCCAACTCTTCCACAGGTTTGCACAGGGTCTGTTCGTTTGAAATACGTTGACATTTCTGTTTAAACATTGTCTTTACAGGGTTAAAGGTTAAATGTCATATTAATATTTCCATGTGCATGTTGTAAAATTGTTGGTGCTTGTCTTGTGAAATGACAGTTCTAACCCTAACTCTTCTGAC
This sequence comes from Boleophthalmus pectinirostris, assembly GCF_026225935.1. Classification (NCBI taxonomy): domain Eukaryota; kingdom Metazoa; phylum Chordata; class Actinopteri; order Gobiiformes; family Gobiidae; genus Boleophthalmus; species Boleophthalmus pectinirostris. The sequence goes on from NW_026571047.1 coordinate 24,532,774, forward strand.
TCTTCTCATTGCAGAAAACTAAACTGTCTAAACTGTTTTACTAAACTTTTAAACGAGTCTTTACAGGTCCAGAGGCTGCTGCTGTTTACTGTGAGTATGTCTGCACACACTTAATAACACACTAACACACTAACTCTGTACAAACACGGGCGGTGGGTTAATCCAGCCACAGAGGGCGCTGTGTGTGTCCCTCTGTGCCAGTCCCCAGCCTGGATAAATGGAGAGGGTTGCTTTGGCGTAAAACCTGCCTCTTTTAGCCCGATCTTAAAGTGTGTATGGTGGCTTTTTCTAATTATTATTACTTGGTTTGGTGATATTTACTTGTGGTGAATATTTATCATAGTTTTACATTGGTTTTGCACTTTAATATATCGAGTGTACCAACTTAAATCTGTCTTTTATCTTGTAGCTTTAAAGTTATATTTATAGGTTTGATTCAGTCAGTCATTACCAAAATGCCTCCTGCTGCTAGAATAAAAAGTACATCTGTAAACTATTCTGTAAATCACACACACCACTGTCATACTAGGCAATGTGGGTGAAGTATCTTGCCTAAGGACAGAACAACAGTTTTTGCGACTGGCGCCCCCTTGTGGCCCCTGGTGTTCCCAGTGGTCTCCCATCACAGTACTGACCAGGCCCTGCCCTGTTTAACTTATGAAATCTGGCAAGCTCAGAATTTGACAAAGACGTTTGGCCACAAGTGATCCAATAATACAACTACTAACACCTGAGAGAGGAGACTGAATACAAGCGCCATAAAAAATGAAAAGGGTGACTACTCTGGCTATTAGTGTTATTTATGAAAGGTGAGGCTGCACGTTCATGTACTTACTACTACTACTACACTGCTGCTGCTACTACTACTGCTACTACTGCTACTACTACTACTACTACTACTACTACTACTACTGCTACTACTGCTACTACTACTACTACTACTACTACTACTACTACTACTACTACTACTACTACTACGCTGCTGTTGCTACTACACTTTTACTACTTACTACTACTACTACTACTGCTTACTACTACTACTGCTACTACTACTACTACTACTACTACTACTACTACTACTACTACTGCTACACTGCTACTACTACTACTACTACTACTACTACTACTACTACTACGCTGCTGTTGCTACTACACTTTTACTACTTACTACTACTACTACTGCTTATGCTGCTACACTGCTACTACTACTACTACTACTACTACTACTACTACTACTACTACTACTACTGCTACACTGCTACTACTACGACTGCTACTACTACTACTACTACTCTGCTGTTGCTACTACACTTTTACTACTACTACTACTTACTACTACTTACTACTACTACTACTGCTACTACTACTACTACACTACTATTACTACTACACTACTACTATAAAGCATAACTCATGAGCAAGCAACCCAAAGTGTTTGCTTTACTACTACTACAATACTACACTACTACTACAACTATACTGCAACTACTACTACTACAACTACACTTTTACTGTTACTAATACTACTATTGCTACTACTATACTGCAACTACTACTACTACTACGACACTTTTACTACTATTTTTACTACTAGTACTACTACTACTACTGCTACACTGCTACTACACTACTACTATAAAGCATAACGCATGAGCAAGCAACCCAAAGTGTTTGCTTTGCTACTACACTACACTACTACTACTACTATACTGCAACTACTATTACTACTACTACTACTACAACTACAACTACTACACTGGTACTACTACTACTACTACTACTACTACTACTACTACTACTTAGGAAGATATAATTGGATCCAAAGCAGACAGAACACTAAACTGCAGAATTAGCCACTACTACTACTCCTACTGGCTATAACCACTACTACTAGGCTTACTACTATTACTACTATTAGTACTACTACCAGTACTACTACCTGTACTACAGAATGAGAGTCGAGGCTGTGGGTTGATGTAGACAGTGTTTTATTGGATCCAGAGCAGGCAGGACTAGCCCGGCTGTTGCACTACATTTTGGCACAGGTTATTTTTAAATAGTGACCAGCAGCAGACCCTAGACGCCCATGGGTGCACAAAAGCATCACTAACACCAAAAAAATCTTACCTAAAACTTCCAAATGGTATTTTTTACAGCTCTCCACTTCATTCTGTATGTTTCCGAGTTTATTTTCGTATCACAAAAGAGGAAGAAATAAGCTGTATGGATGTTGTCATATGAGAGGTAATACAGTATTTTCAGACAATTAATTTCACCTGGCTGTAACAGAGAGTATAGTTATAGTATATTACACAAAGATGTCCCCCAGATACACTTTACAATATAATAATAATAATAATAATATAAAAGAAAAAAGTTGTAAAAGAAATAAAAGCGTTGAAAGTTCATTGAAAAAAGCAGTGTCGTTTGGCTGATGGAAATATAGGACAATGGGGACTGCATTAAAACACTGTGGTAACTATAGAGAGATGCACAAATACACAGAGGCTATGTTCAAACTGCAACGAATAAAGTAAAAAAAAAAAAAAAAAAAGATACAACAAATAAAAATCTGTTTTGAATTTGAAAAAAAAAAAAGGCAGTGAAATGTTTGGAGCTAATTTACAGAATTTTGCACAATCTGGAAACGCGACATTTTTTACATGTTTATGTTTTGATGTTTCATGGTGAATTTCTGGAAATACCTAATAATTTTTACAGTAATTTAGCAATTTTAATTTATATTTAAGGTGCATTGCCTATTATATAATCTTTGCTAGTAGGAGTGAAGTTGTATTATACTACAACTACGGTATTCTAAAAGGGACAAACAAAAAAACAAACAAACAAAAAAATTGCAAGTGCATATTTTGTGTAATTTTACATTTGAACCCCAAATCTAAGCAATTATTAATATTTTGAGCAAATTACGGGGTGGAAAAACACTCCAAATATATAAATATAACTCCAAATGTCCCTTTAGGGCTTCCATAAATTTGAATCCTTGAATCTGTTTTGAATTTGAAACAAAAAAGGCAGTGAAATGCTGGTAGCTACAATAAACAGAATTTTACACAATCTGACAACACAAAATTTTGCATGTTTTCACAGTAATTTCACAGTTTTAACTTAAGAGTTTTCAAATTTATGGAATTATTTGTGTTTTTATGAAAATTTTGGAGTGGAAAAACAGAAAGAAAACGTCTATAAGGCCAAATGTCCCTGTAGGGCTACCGTAGTTTGAATCCTTTACAATAAAAATCTGTTTTGAATTTGATACAAAAAATCTGGCAACACAAAATTTTCTGTGTTTTTCAGTAATTTCACAGTTTTCACTTAATAGTTTTCAAATTTAAGCAATTATTTGTATTTTTATGTAAATTATGGGCTGGAAAAATAGAAAGAAAACATCTATAACTACAAATGTCCCTGTAGGCTGGGCTACCATAGATTTGAATTATTTACATTTGAATTTGAAACAGAAAAGTAAAAAAGGCAGTGAAATATTGATAGCTATAATTAACAGAATTTTATGCAATGCAATCTGGCAACACAAAATATTACGCATTTATGTCTATGTTACTAGATACGTCATGATAAAATTCTAATAATCACAGTTGCAATAATATTTTTCAATAATGTTGCTATTTTAACTTAAAAGTTTTCAAATTTAAGGATTAATTTGTGTTTTTAGGTAAATAATGGAGTGGAAAAACAGAAAGAAAACATCTATAACTCCAAATGTCCCTGTAGGGCTACCATAGATTTGAATCGTTTACAATTTGAAACCGCAAACAAACAAACAAACCAAAAATGCTGTGAAATATTCGTAGTGACAATTAACAGAACTTTTCTCATGTACTGTACAAATAGTGAATAGTGAATCATATGGACATAACAAAAACGTGTTGCCAGATTATAGTAAATTACAGTAATTTCATAAAATAAAATTTTAAAAAAAAGAGTAAATTTTAGTGTTAAGATAATTCATGGTAAAATTCTTAAAACTGTTCTGGTAACTAGTTGCTGTAATACTTTCAATAATTTTACATTTAGTTTTCACTTTATACATTTGAATTTAAAGTAAGATTATAAAGTTTAAGATTATCCAGTACTTATGCTTGTAGTTGCATTAATACTACAACTACAGCACTCCAAAGGGGACAAACTTAAAGCAAATAGAAAAAGCTTAAATTATTAAATTGATGTGTTTGAATATAACTACAGTTGAACCTCAAATCAAAGCAATTATTTTTGTGTTTTTGAACAAGTTATGGAGTGAAAAAGAAAGAAAAGATTGTTGTGGTGTTTTGTAACTTCACATGTCCCTGCAGGGCTTCCGTATATTTGAATCCTTTACGAAGACATACACATAGTGGCTACAAATGTTAATAAACAAATTCAACTCACCAGCAACACAATTAAAAGGCAGTTCAGAAGCTCAAATCTTACATCATTCTAATTGTAGCTTTAAAAAAATAGAAAAATTATGAATTAAACTGAAAAATTCACATGTTGCTTTGAAATTTTGGAGTGCAAATTGCCCGTTAGAAATTGAAGTTTGAACATAGCCTGGAAGTGACACAAATAGGCCTATTACATACAGTATCATGCATTCACTCACAAAAATATACATTCACGTCAATAAAATAAAAATATAAAAAAAACCCAAAACAAAATATTTAGACTTTAAGCAGATGACTGAGCGAGCTAGGCTTTTTCATTGCAACCCAGGCTTCCTGTAACACTCTGCTCCGTGTAATTAGTTCAATAGCCTGTAAAGCTTAACATTCACTTTGTACGCACGTTTAAAACATGAACCAGGGGCGCGCTGGAGTAAAGCAACACCGCCACCCAGAGGCCAAACGCAAGAACTACACCAAGCTGAGGGATAAAAGCTTTAAATGGGGGGATTTTCAGTGTAATAAATTAATAATAAACATGTAATATCTTTATTTACACGAGTGGGAAGTTGGATTTGCAGAGAGAAAGACAACCAGACAACAGTATTCATGCTCTTTTTTATCTCAACTTCCACCTCACTGGCAGAATTTTGCATATATTTTAACGATTTAAAAGACATAAGATTTAGTTTTTAATGAATAATTTCTATAGCAACAGTGCAAATTTTTCATAATTTTGAAATCCATGGACAGGACTCAAGATTGCATCACACGAGATCCTATAGTTTAACTTTGAGCGAAATGTTATGGTAGAATTTGCCTTTAAATTGCAATTCTGTACATTTTTGATGAGTTATATGCATAATATCTCTGTAATTAGTGGGCCTATAAAACAAAAAGCTGGTTTAAAGTTCATTTTCCTTCTCTATTGGGAAATATTTACAAAGATAAAACATTCTTATATTCTTAAAATTCTTATAACATATATATATATTTTTTTTCATTAAACTGTCAAAACATAGTATGACATGAACTCATTTCCTTTTCAGAATGTATGAGGAGGGGGTTAACATTTATACTTTTCCAATGTTATGGAATATAGTAAGTTGATTTCTTATTATATGAAATGTGTTTGACTCTTGTGAGATTTAAGTCATGTTATAATGTTGTTACCTCAAAAACATACCTGGAGTTTGTCTGTTTACATTTCCAAAACTGAAAATGCTTTGTTCCACCTTGTGAGGTCACGAAAGTTTCAAGTTAACAGCTAGTAGAAATTCAATTAGTCAACTGGACAAAAGTTTATTTTTAGTAAACTTTTGTCCAGTTGACAAATTTAATTTCTTCTTTTGCCATGGATTCTGCCTGGATTGTACACATTTTAACAGCTATTTTTTATTTTATTTGTTCTGTAGATTGGCAAGAGAAGGGCAGAAATCATCCAACTGATTCTCGTGAAGGTGTATGATGTTTAAAAACACAGTGGAGCACTTTCTGTATCATCACATGAGATCACAAGGTGGAAAAGGTGGAGTGTTTTCAGTATAAGAGAAGAACTCAGTCTAAATATGCAGGATTTGTGTGTTAAACGTGCAAATAAAACAAAACAGGTATGTTTTTGATGAGGAAACAGCATTATAACAAATCAGAAAATAAAGTAATATGGGCCCTTTAAGGTTACAAAGTAGAAATTACAAAAAATGAACTTAACACAAAAAATATGAAAGGAAGAAAGGCAAGCTGATCCCTTAATCTTGGTAAAACTCCTGCTTTTGACTTCAAGTGACGGCGCATAGGACCACAATTTATCCGCCCCGAAAAGACATAATAAAAACACATTTGAAGAAAAAAAAACAAACAGCAAAAACAACCAACCAAAAGTGTTAAATATATATATCGATCAATGGTCAGGGTATTGCACAAAGGGTACATTTGGCCCTAAACAGTCAACACAATAGGATTCTTGTCCATGCGTCTCCGAAATTAGCGGAGGGATATCAACACAGACACTCAAGATACAGGCTATGTACAGGACCGTCCCACGCTGGGATGGGCCGAGGGGGAGCGAAGGAGTCCATTTTGCGAGTGGATTATGGAGCTTTCTGTCAACAGTAAAAGTGCACTGTGAAATATAGCTGTAAGTGTTGTAATAGTCCAGCCCAGCCTCACAGTTAGTTTAATAATACTGGAAATGCAATACTGGGTTTAAATCGAGGGTTGGGTTAAAGATGCAATGTGTAGCTTTTTGTTTGCTGTTTTGTTTCCATGAAGATGTTATTACTTTGTCTGGAGTGTTCCGCAGTCTGGCTTATGCATGTATTCAATGTACCGTAATTTCCGGACTATTGAGCGCACCTAAAATATAAGCCGCATCAAAAAAATTTTAACGAAATTTTAAAATTATACATATATAGGCAACAACTGAGTATAAGCCGAAGGTATCCACGTCTTCAAGAACGTTTTCAAGTTCAGTCCGCCTCTGAAAGTTTTTGTCGTCTTTTTGCGTCGAGACAGTTTGTCACACTGCCGTCGCTTAAGTCTCGCCATCGACTCACTGATGTCGAGCTAACGTGCAGCAGCTCTGTTTCCACATCAATCGCCGTTAACTTAAAAGCTTCATCATCTGCATTTCTTCGTGTGTTTTCCATGAGGAGGGTGTGCATGAAGCGCAAAATAACAGTTCAAAACACAATCAAACGAGCATCTTCCTCGCCACATCACCCCCATCTCTCTCCGGACTCTACTGCACATGTCTCCTGCAGAAAGAGCCTCTGTCCTGTCCATATCATGTCAGTGTTATGCTTCAGATCCATGTGTCAGTGTCTTGGAGCAGATTTCAGACTCTCTCGGGGGCGGGGTTAGTTCTGTCAGTCCGGTCCGAGGGGATGTCCGCCTACTGAAGTTTGAGACGTTTCTTCTCGTCATTAACACATACGGGTAAGACGTATCCCCCTCACTAATGTTCATTTAGCATCATAACTTATTTACGGCGATAAACAATTTGAGAGCGCTGACAACATCGATAGCTAGTGTAGCAACTTCATGTGAACTCTAGATCCATGTGTTGCCCGCACAGACAGCGGTGTTTTCTGCACTCAGGCTGCGCGTATCTAGCCTGATCCATCAGCCGGTTTTACTTTGCTTCACTTCGTACAAACCGTCTGACATCACAGCCTTAGATTTCATTCGCTCGACGGTAGGCGGGTACTTTTTATGATTTAACCAATCACTGCTGTTTGGTCGTGACGTATGTAACGGGGCTAACTGGTATATTAATCTTTTCCCAAATCCCGTAGAAAAAAGGGCAATAACGTCTTTCCCTTGATGAAATTCACCAAACATTCTCTATGTTCCAGCTTTAAATCCTCAATCTCGGGAATCGTTGACAACACAGAATGTATGGCTCTTCGCTGATGGGCTGGTGCCCAAACTCACACTTCCGGGAATTTTGCGAACCGTCTTTTGTATTCTGATTCCTGACCTAGTTCCGGGAGAGAAATGAAATTGAGCAGAGGAACTAAGTCGCTCCAGCCTGGCTAGTGCTACCAAACCATAGACTGTTTATATGAATGGACAATGTGCCAAACAAAGACGTCCATATATTCGCCGCATCGTTTTATTAGCCACAGGGTTCAAAGTGTGAGAAAAAAGTAGTGGCTTATAGTCTGGAAATTACGGATAACGGTTTGCTTTTGTTGCTAAAAACACCAGATCTCACCAGTAACTTGACCTGCTTGTCTCGACAATGACCGATAAGATTAACATCATACTGTGGAATATTTCAGGTAAAGAAGCAATAACTCATTCATGAAAACAAGGTCGTGGATTAACCGTAAACTTGTCCCAGGGTTTTATCTGATCCCTTTACAAAGAAACGCATCATTCATAAATAAGTATATATCTTTATATCTATGTAATAATTTACTATTCTTTGACTCTGTTGGCCTCCGCTCGGTTGATTAGATTAGATTTTACTGCGTTAAAGTAGACGCAACAAAAGCTATTACACCTGTGAGACTGGGCTGTCGTATTCAGGGCTTGACGATAACTTTAGGCAGCTGATTAAATGCTTCTAAAAGGAATTTCGATTTAGTTTTAAAGGTGCATTATGTAGCTTTTCAGGTGGAAGATCTGACACTTGCTTCTGTCTGTGGAGATGTTATTGTTTTGCCTTGAATGTTCCACAATACGGCTTTAACAAGTCTCTTTCCAAGGAGACGTAGCCAAGTTAAAACTCAAGATTGGTGGAGAGTCTGCAAGTCACAGTAAGAATGCAAGTTTTAAGTAATTTTCTTCAATAAAATTACATGAAATTGAAAAAAAAAAAAAAAGCCATACTGAGGAACATTCGAGGCAAAGCAATGGAGACCAAAAAGCGGTGCCTCCCAAAGCGAAAAGTTAGAGAGTGCACCTTTAAATATACAATAATTCTAAACGTTCATGCTCAAAAAAAGCGGTAGTGGGTCAGTCGCAGCTGCCCACGAACGCAACGGTTGTCGGTTTGATTCCTGAAACTGTTCATGTGTCAGTGAGCAAGACACTTCACCTAACTCGTAACAATATTAGAGTGATTAAGCTTTTAGCAGATTGTCAAACGTGTAAAGCGCAATATTGATTTGAATTTTGGACAATTATTATTATTTTTTATTACAATTCAGCTACTTTTTTAGCTAAAATATTAAACATATTTTAAAAAACACAACAAAAAACGCTCAAAAAGCCAAAAAGTTACAGCCAAGCCCTGGTCTAATTCATAGTCTTATTCATTTACATAATAAACCCAGGCAACGAGAACAAACACAATGCAAGTAAAGGATATTTCTGAAAGTAACAACAACCAATAGCATTTGTATATTACTATATATATATTTATACGTGTATGTGGGAAATGTGGGAGTGTTTAGGTTTGCGTCTCCTCTGGTGCAGTGTACGAGAAGTCCTTGAACTCCTCCTGGTTGATCTGTCTGATGATTGCTTCGTCAGTTGGGGTCAAAACGGGGTCCTCCTTCGTGAAATCCTGGTCGAAGTTATTCACATCGCGTTTGGTTTTCTGAAACACACAGCACAGAGGGAAGAAGAAACAAGTTATACTGATATTTTGCAGCTTTTGTCATCTGCATTCTCTTGGGGTGTGACGCTAACTGGAGGCACGGCTCTGTCTTGAAGCTTTATGAATCAAGTTAGAGTTTAATCTGAGCTTCAATCTGACCAGAAAGAACTGATTTAGCAGGAAGTACAACAGGCGAGTGGATAGGTGCTGTTAAACAAGTCTCTCAAACATAAAATTACAGTCACAACAAGCTAACTTTTTGTTGAAAATCAAACTCCTAAACAGAACCATGACTGCTCGTATTGATCACAGGCTCCTGCTGTTTAAATTAAGGCAGAGCACGTTAATGCGTTAATTTTGCTTTAAGTAAATTCATTCATTATCACCGACAATTATTTTTCTTCCCTTAACACAGTTTTTATTATTTATTTTTTTATTGTAAACATCTGTTGCTCACTGGCTTTTATTTTTGAAAAAGTCAATTGTAAGTGAGCCTAGATGTTGCTTACTGCTGCGGCGCTCACAGTAAACAGAGAAAGAAAGCGGGATAAATAAACATGGAGAAGCGTAAGGAACTTTTACATGGCCATTTTCATTTTAAAGTTCTTTCAGACGGGGCAGTCGACACAGACACAGTAATTTGTAACACTGCAACACTGAACTGTCTTATCACCAGAGTTTCACGAGTCTGAAATATCACCTAAACGCAACTCACTCTGATGATGCAAACCATTCAATGAAACAAGCGGAGTGAGGCTTCAGCCGACCACGTCAGATGCAGCATGTCAGCGCCGTCGCTCCACACGCACGCACATCACGCGCAGCTCGTAGGGCACCAAGAGCATGCAGGGTCGATCGCTCTTCGTTGCAACCCCCGTCCCAGTTTAAATCCATTTTGTATTTTTTCTTTAGTTTTCAGACTTCATCTTAAAACTGTTTTGGTTGTGTTTGCTAATGCGTGCATTGTGTCACCATGGTAAATCCTAAACATATACACCCTAGAGATACATGTAGGACACCCCCCCCAGTGTGATGTCACTGTAAAGTATTAAAAAACTGTATCAAAATGGAGGTGGAGGTGTCTTTATTATCTTTATTATGGTTTATCTGTTTATTGTTTTTTAATGTTTTTTGGTGCAGAAACATTTCAGTTTATAACATTCACTAGATAAATAAAGAGTGGGATTGGTGAGTACTTTGTGTCCTTAGGCAAGACACTCCTTCCAGCGGGTGAGTGACCGAATAATTCTATATAAAAGGCTTTAGACTCTGGAAAATCATTAACTAATAATGTAATTGCTTTACACCAGGTGACTTTAATACACCACATTCATACTCAGGCAAGATGAATGAAGTGTCGTGCCCGTGGAAACAACAACAGCAAGCAAACTACAGACCAGTTTCCTCCTTTTCCTTTCCATGTACATGCCAAACCTTGTATATTAGACAGACAGATAAAAAGACAGAGAGATAAAGAGATAGAGAAACCGATAGACAGACAGACAGACAGAGAGATAGAGAGATAGAGAGATAGAGAGACAGAAAGATTCTTTATTGATCCTGAAGCATGTGTGCAGTGTGCTCTTACAATTCTGGGCTTAAACGGTGGTTTGACCTTCCTCTGCTCCAGCAGCACCCAGTCGATCTCTCTGAAGAACGGGTGAGTTTTGATGGCCTCCTCACAGCCCTGGGTCACCACACAGCCCAGACGCTTCGCCGGGTTCTTGGTCATGAACTACAACATAAGGACACATGTTTATTAGTATTCAGAAACTTCTGAACCTGACAGAAGCTATTTTCATATTGAACAGGCTTTTCACATTCACAGGTGACACATTTCTGTTTGTAGGTATGGTATAAGTGCATTAAACAACAATTCTGCAGTTTTAATACAGTTTGGGGAGGAACACCACTCAAAGATTCAATGACTCTGCGATGTGCATTACAACTGCATAATACACGGCTCCTCGTAGTTTAATATTTACATGTAGCGCTCCAGCTCCAACTAGAGGAGTCTAAAGTCTTTAAAGGCATGTGCAGAAATATCAGCACCACACACTTCCGTTTTTACTAGGCATGTAACAATAACTGAAATATCGTGACGTCATATCATCAAAATTGTCACAATAATATCATGGACCATCACAATATATAGATTTACAAGTCTCTTTGCTTAAATTAAGAGATATGGTGCAGCAATAGCTAAAAAAAAACTACATAGAACTACATAGACCATGATCCTTTGCTCCATATCAGTGTAGACTACAAGAAGAAATAACAGTTCTAGCACTTTTAAGTCTTAGTTATTTGGATTAAGTCTTGACAAGGCGTTTGGTAACACTTTATAATAACGACACCTTACTTAGCCTTAATAAAGCATGAACAAAGACTTAATTAATAATGAACAAAGATTTAATTAATAATGATTCACACTTAGTAAATGCTTAATAAAGGATAATTAGTCTTCACTTTAGAAAAGCTCTCAAAAACTTAACTAACAGATAACAGCTGCCTGAATTATCATTGCATTGTATTATTAGTAAATCATTCTCTCATAGATTACTAATCGTTAATAAATGCTCAAATGGTTAGTTCATGAGTAATTAAGTATGAAATAATTATGAGTAACTATTTTCAGCACAGGCAAATTAAGTGCAAGTGCTAATAAAGGTAATAATTAAGTAGTTACTAAGTGTGAATCATTATTAATTAAGTCTTTGTTCATTATTAATTAAGCCTTAGTTCATGCTTTATTAAGGCTAAATAAGGTGTAGTTATTATAAAGTGTTACCAGGCATTTTAAGAGGAAAAAGTAACATGTTCACAGTTTTGTCAATATGTTACTCCACAAAATATCACAATAAATATCGTACCGTGAGATTCATACAGTGATGATATCGTATCGTGACACTTGGATATCATTACACCCCTAGTTTTTACAGAAGGAATGTTCTGTCAACAAGAGCAAGACTGAGTCATAATGAAAACAAATACACAGAGTGGCGTTCCTTATTCAAATCAAACATGACACAACACGTGATTTAACTCGGCTCATGAAGGCCCACGGGAGCGGTTTATTCTCTCTACCATGTGAGCTGAATGTAAGGAGCCTGTTGCGGATGTCATGGCGATGATGATACATGAAATAGTTTGTACAAAGTCTGTACTGTGCTGATCATAGACTGGCAAAGAAGTGGACTAAGCGAGTGTAAGGTCACCCACAGCGTTTGGCTCCAGTCAAATGAAGCTTGTGATGCTAGCGACAGGGGTGAATTTGGAACCAGGCCCCCATATTACGCATAAGACTTTTTTAACAGACAAAAACAACAACAACAACAACAAAAAAACAGGATCATGTAGAGCAGGTTTATAGGGACATTTTAAGACCAAATGACGAGGCTAACAGCAGCAGTTATACAGAGAAGGGCCACAATATTCCAGTGTAAGACAATTGGAGCTAGGGTTGGGCGGTATCCAAATTTTTATACCGTTAAACCTTCTCAGGATTTTACTGGGGTATTACCGTATTATCAAAATGTTTTAGTAAGCCTTTGGTAAGCTACAAAGCTACATCGCTATAAAGTCTTTGTGTATGACCTGCAGACTTATAATCTCTGAAAAGTTTCACATGAATCATCTCCAACGGGACACACGCACAGAACAGACTCACCATCAGCAGCACATCCTCTGTCACAGAAAGAACACTCATATTCCACTGAGTCGTGTCCTTTAGTCCGACAGAAGCTGAACCACATCAGCGCACAAGGAGCGAGCTGTTTTTATCAGCGCTTTCTAGTTTATGCAAATGAGCCATGTGGTTTTAAGTTTCATTTCTGTAAAACGTAAACAAATGTGCACCTGAAGCCAAAATGTTGCCAAATTCCAGAAATACTAGAATTTTTGGGGGGACCAACTCACTTGGAGCCTGAATCCATCTTGTCTTCGTCTCCCTTATGAGCGTCTCGTGACAACAGAACAAAACTAATCGAACGTCGTCTCCGCACGCAGTTATAGATTCTACTAGTTGTAAATTGTGATAACATTAAATTGAAAATACAACCACACATTCACTTGTGCTGAGCAAACAAATGTAGGTATCAATAAATTATAATGTTACTAGGGATGGGCATTTGATGAAATTTTCTTAATCGATCATCGGAAGAATTAACGATCGATTATCGATTAATCATTAACGTTTTTATATTAAAATGATCATCATTATTATTACTATCTGCACTACTAATCTGCATAAATAAATTCAACTTTACGACATATAAACCGTAACGATTCTAGAGCCACATCAATCCATTTGAGATAATATTGTGTTTAATTCAGTTTTGCACAACTCTCACAGAAACGAAACTTAAAACTGCATCGCTAATTTGCATAAACTCAGCGAAGATAAAACTACAGCTCTTGTGTCGCTGATGCGGTCAATTTCTGTCGGATTAAAAGACATTATTCAGTGGAATACAGGTTAGTGTGACCATATTTGCGTTTGTCAAAACCAGGACACCGTACGAGGGGAGGGAGGTGGGGACTCATCATCGACATTGCGCGACTCTCACCTGGTAAAGCTTTTTCCCACTGGACACCGAAACATATGTTCTGCTTTATACACTGTGCACATGGACTCACACTTGTCCCGAACACAACGGAAAGTGTGAAATTTCTTGTACAAATCATCGTTAAATACGCATTTGTGCTTCGGTACGTTGCAGGCTGACCGACTGTGTTTGCTCGCTCCTTCTGAGTGCAGAGACACATGTACAGACCCCTGTTTGGTCACGCTACGCACAGCAACCTACATTCGGTTTGTCGATTAAAATTAACGTAATCAATGAAATTCTTAATGATCAATTATCTATTAATCGATTAATCATGCCCATCCCTAAATGTTACATTAGGTCCTTATGCGCTGCAGATTTTTTTTTAATGATGATAATGAAACTGATACCGTTGATACTTTTTGATACCTTAGGATACTGTAAAACTGTATTACCGCCCAACCCTAATGGGAGCCGGGGTCAGAAGGAGCCGGAAGAGCCCCCGTGTGAACTTCCCGTTTGGATCAAGCACGTTCGTCCATTTACATTTACAGTCTGTGGTGCTGATGTCCCCTGTGCTATTTCTACTGTTTAAAAGTCGTTACTAGGCAGTGGAGCCTGGTGCTCTCTGTCTAATCTGATTGTCTGTTGTAAATGTGACTGTGAGTGAGTGTTCATTCAGAGGAGGTTGGACAGTTACCGCTCGGAGGATGGACACAGCCTCTTTGCTGAGCCACACGGGGTAGAGCACGTCGTCGTGGAGAATAGACTCAAAAAGGTCGTCCTCGTTGTCGGCCTCGAAGGGGGGCTGTCCCGCCATCATCTCGTACATGAGCACCCCCAGAGCCCACCAGTCCACAGACGCGCCGTACTCCAGCTCCTGCAAGATCTGAGACACACGGAGCACACGGGGCGGGTTAGGGACGGAGGAAAAAACGCAGTGGACTCAAAATCACACTTTGAATGGTTACAAAAGCTGCTGTTTTCCAGGTATTGTAAAAGAAATAGGAACAAATCTGAAGACGCTGAAGTCCGTGAATAAACAAAACCTACACAAAGCCTCCTCTTTAGACCTTGAGACTCTTGTATCAGTTCAGGCAGATTGTGGATGGAGAAAATCACAGTCACGTCAATATCGCAGTTTGAATTGTTACACTTAGCAAATGGAAAAAGCTGGTGTTTTTCAGGCATTGTAAAAGAAAAAGAACAAATTTGTCTTAGTTACTATAGCGATTAACAATTTGAAAACAAAATATTAGGGGTGCAACGGTACACAAAAATCACGGTTCAGTACGAACTTCGGTTTTGAGGTCATGGTTTGGTTCATTTTCGGTTCAGTACGGAAACAAAATGCAAAACCATTTACTTGTTGTTTATTTGTGTTTTTATTAAACCAACAGTTTGTTCTAACATTATACTAACGGGAAAATAAAATAAATGCAAAGTGTTAGTTGGTAATACTAAGTTAAATACAATATTCTCAAATAAGCAAAAAATGTATGAAATATTATAAAAAATAAATGTCTTGTAAACAATAAACAAAACTTTTCAAAAAGTAAAGCGCAGCACGAACAGTTCCAGGATGAAATTTTACTCAATCTTCATATTTTTGTCCAGAAAAAATAAACTTGTCCACATTGTCTGCAGTAGGAGCAGATCTGCTGCAGTTACAAGCGGTTCCCCAGCGGATGAAAATACAAACTATAGCCTTTAGAAAGTGAACGGGTTGCGATGACCGTAGTTTTGCGAGGATTCACGTGGTTCGGACGGACTTGGTCAAGGCGGGGGGGCAAATATAAAGTGCTGTGGGAAACGCTGGCACCCCAATCACGGACGAGTTCCCTCATAAATACTAAACAGCTGAGCTTTCCGTGTAGCTGCACATGTAGTGGCAGAACGTAAACACACACAAATTGCGCGAACTCATGCACAGCCCTGCACCGAACCGAAAGTCCTGTACCGAAACAGTTCGACACGAATACATGTACCGTTCCACCCCTACAAAATATTATATCTTTTAAACAAGAAACTGAAAGTCCATAAATACACAAAAGCTACTAACTCGTTTACTATTTAGACCTACCTGTAGAATAATGTTCTTGTATTAGTTTAGAAAGTGACAAGTGCACACGTACTACCAAACTGCTTTTAATGAATGACAATGTTTTGATCAGTGGATCTTCGTCAGGTCATGACACGTTGCTCTTCATTAAAAGCAGTTTGGGAGTAAGTGTGCAGGGATTGTCTCACTTTCTATGTTCACTGTAGTAGCCTTGCACCAGTGATGTGTGTATACCTAAACCTTTTAAGATTCTTGCATTAGTTTAGCAGTTTCAGATTTCAGTCTGGCTAAAATGTTAGTGCTTCTGTTTTAATGAAGGTCACTACAAAGGACGAGGACAGGAAGAAAGCTTGTTGTGGACTGGTTAACCCTGTTGTAAATGGTTCTGAGTTTAGTTCTGGTTTAATCTTGGTTTAGTCCAGGTTTTGGCTTGGTTAAAGGTGCACTGTGGAACTTTTCTGGTGGAGGGTCTGTCACCTGCTTGTCTCCATGGAATGCTATTGCTTTGTCTGGAATGTTTTGTGTTTACTGTCCGTCTTGCATTCACTCAGTTACATGTGTTTTACTGGCTTAGAACCATGTGTTCTTACTGTTTGTGGGCTCGCCTCTCCACAGATCTGATCCTGTAACTTGTAGCATCAGTTGCTTGAGCTTATTTGAGATAAATAAGTGTAATACTGGTTTTGTAGTATAGGTGTAATATAGGTTTTGTGTGAAAACTCCAAGCAACACAATAATACTGTCGTGTAAAGAAGCACGCGATCAGAAAAGTTACACAGTGCACCTTTAAGCATTTAAGTATTAGTTATCTTAATACAGAATTATATTAGTCCTAGTTTAGGATCACCCATCTGTGGCTCTTTCACTATGGGCAGACTGGGAACTGGTGGAGAAATTTTAGTCTGGAACAAGACAACAAAATAACATAATCATCCAAAATGCTAATTGGTTTTTTTTTTCAGTCTTTAATCTTAAAACATGTTTAAGACATATTCAAAAGTCTGAGAAGCAAAATGTTGGAAAAAGTTTGTGAATCAATATTAGAATGCTTTAAAGATGCATTGTGTAACTTTTCTGGTGGAGGGTCCGTCAGATGATTTTCTTCACGGAGATGTTTTTGTTTTGTCTGGGATGTTTCACAGCAGAGGTGTTGTTTTGCAAGTCTCAAGTAAGTCTCAAGTCTTTGACCTCAAGTCCGAGTCAAGTCCCAAGTCAAATACAGGCAAGTCCAAGTTGAGTCTCGAGTTACTGGGCAGTAAGTCCAAGTCAAGTCCAAGTCGTCTGCTTTGAGCTTCAAGTCATTTCAAGTCTTTAAACCAGGCATGTCCAAACTGTGGCCCATGGACCAAATGCGGCCCTCAGACAAATTTTTCTTGGCCCTCAGGATTCCAGGTGAATTGGCCCAAATGACCTTGCATCAATTACAAATTTACTTTTTACTACAAGTTTTTTGAAAGTCGACCTTGATAAAAATAATATTTAATATTTAATGTGTGGTTTTAAGGATCTTAGCCTGAATAAAGACTGATGGTTCATTCTAACATGTTAAACATGCACATATTTAATTTATTCACTGTATTGAGCTCCAGTCTACGGCCCTCGATCAGCCTCTGCTTCGTCTGTGTTTAGATGTGTGGCCCTTGATGAAAAAAGTTTGGACACCCCTGTTTTAAACCTGCTTTAAAGTATATATAATAATATAGCTTAGATTTTTGCAATTTATAGGAATTTTAAATTAAATTGTATTTAAAGCGTCAGGAATATTTATATAAAAGTTGTAGGAAGGCAGATTTTTTCTTTTTAAATGTCTTGACAAGAGTGCTAAGTATTACGGTCAGAATGGAAAGAGTTCAGATTTAAGAGCGCTTGATAAGAGTTCATTTGTCAACTAGTCTAAGCATCAAGTCTTTTCAAGTCACAGGGCTCAAGTCTGAGTCAAGTCCCAAGTTACTGACCTTCAAGTCGAGTCCCAAGTCTTTGTCTCAAGTCTCAAGTCTTAAAAATAGTGACTCAAGTCTGACTCGAGTCCCCACCTCTGATTCACAGTATGACATTAAACCTTTCTATCTTCATGGAGACCAAACCAGACCAAGTTACAGGTCAGATCTGTGGAGAGGCGACCCCGCTCACAGTTCAGAATTCCTCTTTTCTAGGTGTTTTTGAGCTATAAAACCATCTGTAATTGAATTCATGTAAGTTAGAGCACTTTAATGTCACACTGTGGAACATTTGAGGCGGAGCAAAGACATATCCAAGTGAAGGACCCTCAACCAAAAAGTTACACGGTGCATCTTTAATATTGTACACATTTGGGGGAAGATTTGGTCGAAGTACCTCGGGGGCGATGTAGTCGGGGGTCCCACAGAAGGTGGTGGTGGTCACTCCGTTCATGATTCCTTCTTTGCACATCCCGAAATCGGCCAGTTTACAGTGACCCTCGGCGTCCAGCAGGATGTTGTCCAACTTCAAGTCCCTGACAACCAAAGAACAGAGAAAATAATTCAACACAAGATAAGAACAAAAGAGCTGTTTGTGTTCATGTGATTTATCCCACAATCGTTCAATTACAGCTGTTTTTGTTGTGAAAAAATAAACAGAGTGGATTTGCTTCTCCATGGAGACAAGGAGAAGAGCTTCCACCAGAAAAGTTACACAATGCATCTGATTTTTACTGTCTTAAAAACGTGAAAAACAGAACTAGAACTATTTTAAATGGTCTGCAGTGGTCCAAAGTTATTCCTCACTTACTTTACATTTTTAAGCTGATACTTTTTACTTTTACTTCACTGCATTTGAGAGCAGAACTGAAAATAAAAGTGTTATTATTTTTTTTATTATTATTGTGTGAGACCTGCTGAAAAGGCTGAGTTTAGTTTTTATTTATTTATTTTTTATTAAGTTCTTAATTTGAGCAAACAAAAATACACAAAAAAAACAACAAAAAAACGATTCAATTGTTTAGAATTTCACCACAAATTTTAATAAAAATCACTGTGTTTGAAACTTTATTACTTCTCAAAATCTGCCTGAAATACTTTTACTTTTTACTCTTTCAGTACATTTTTAAACTGGTGCTTTAGTACTTTTACTTAAGCAGATTTTTTCATGTGATACTTTTACTTTTACTGTTTTTTAGTGTTTTTTTTTTTTTTGCAACAGTACTTGTACTTTTACTTAACTTTGTCTTTTTTGCTTCTGAATGTGTAGAGGTAAAATGAATTAAACATAAATCTGAGCGCTATTTTTCAGTCCTAATAATATGATTAGTGAGCAGTACACGTGTTTCACCTGTAGATGACGCCGTTGCGATGCAGAAACATGAGCGCGGACGTGACTTCAGCGGCGTAGAAACGGGAGCGCGGCTCGTCAAACTTCCTGGACCTCTGGATCTGAAACATCAAGTCTCCTCCATTCACATACTCCATCACGAAGAACAGACGGTCCTGAAGAGAGACGGACGGAGGGAAGGAGAGGAGGAAAGAGAGGAAGAGAGGGAGGGAGAAAGAGAGGGAGAGAGAGAAGGAGAGAAATAAAGAGAGAGGGAGGGAGAAAGAGAGGGAGAGATGGAAAGAGAGAGGGAGAGAGAGGAAGACATGGAGAGAGAAGGACAGAGGGAGAGAAGGAGAGGGAGAGCGAGGGAGAGAGTGAAGAAGAAAGAGACAGAGAGAGGGAAAGAGAAGGAGAGAGAGAAGGAGAGAGGAAGGGAGAGAGAGAGAGAAGGAGAGGGAGAGAAAAGAAAAGAGAGAGAAAGAGAGAGGAGAGAGAGAGAAGGAGAGAACGAATGAGAGAGGGAGGTAGGGAGGGATGGATGGAGAAGGAGAGAAAACGAGAGAGAGGAGGGAGGGATGGATGGAGAAGGAGAGACGAATGAGAGAGAGAGAGATGAGAACGAGAGAGGGAGGTAGGGAGGGATGGATGGAGAAGGAGAGAACGAATGAGAGAGGGAGGTAGGGAGGGATGGATGGAGAAGGAGAGAACAAACGAGAGAGAAGGAGCAAGAGAAGGAGAGAGAGAGAGAAGGAGAGGGAGAGAGATAAGGAAAGAGAGGGAGAGAGAGAGAAGAAGAAAGGGAGAGAGACAAGGAGACAGGCAGAGAGAGAAGGAGAGAGAGAAGGAAAGAGGGAGAGAGAAAAGGAGAAAGGGAGCGAGACAAGGAAAGAGAGAGGAGAAGAGACAGAGAGGGAGAGAAGGAAAGAGGGAGAGAGAGTAGAGAACGAAGGCGAGAGGGAGGCAGGGAGGGACGGAGAAGGAGAGAAAGAGAGAGAGAAGGAGCAAGACAAGGAGAAAGGGAAGAAGAGAGAGATGGAGCAAGAGAGGGAGAGAGAAAGAGAAGGAGAGAGAAGGAGAAGGAGAAGGAGAGAGAGTGTGAGGAGGAAGAAGATCATGGTCCATTATTAAATCGAAACAAACACAGTGACAATACAAAAAAATAAATAAACATTTATGATTTAAAAAGACAGTCACAGCAGAGTCTCCACATCATAAAACTGGCGGCGCATTGCACAGTTGTCTGATAAAACTGTGCATTAGAGTTCTGAGGACAGCCTGTAAAGTGTTCACTAAACTGGCTCTTTGTAATTATTTTTACATATGAACTTATTATTTATTTATTTATTTACTTAATCTAACTAGTAAAACAATCACAATGAGATCCTTTTTTTGTACTTTTCCCCTCCAAAATCACTCAGACATGTGTGTTACAGCTGCAGAAGGTCTATTTCTCTGCTCTTCTAAACCATTTTGCACATTTTGGATCAACCACAAATCCTCAAAAACACTACACTGCGAGCGTACCCGTGTCTGGAAGCAGCAGTACAGCTGGGTGAGGTAGGGGTGTCTTCGGGCCAGGGCCAGGATGCGTTTCTCGGTCATGGTGCAGTCCACGTCGTCATCCTGGAGGATCACGTCTTTCTTCAGGACTTTAACAGCGTAAACTTCCTCTGTGCCCTTCAACTCTGCTAACATCACCTGCACAACACCATACAGAGGTTATATTGGTATTTTACGGCTGACATCGATGTTTCCTGGAGGTGTGATGTTAAGTGTAGGCTCTGCTCGGGCTGAAGCTCTGTTATAGAAGTCTGCGCGGGACAGAATTTTCAGTCCCGCTCCTGCCCGCGCCTGCAAAGAACTGTAATTTTTAGGGGTGCGCAAAAATATCGGAATATCAATATATTGTATCGTTTAATGTGATGATACAGTATCGATATCGTGGGCTACTGTATCGATATATCAGCAAGAGTACTTTTACATGTGTTTTACTAAATTATTTTGTTACAGCTACAGTTTTGTTGCTTGTGGAGTGAAAAGAAACTCATTTATGCAACACATTTGACATTTTCACTGTTTTGATGATTAAAATGTTTGTGTTTCATATGAACTTTTCACAAGAAGTGGTTTAACAAAGACTTTTAGTATCACAGCCACGATTTAGACTTTATTTTTTATTGAACTGTATCTAATCAATCTCTGCAAAATGTAGTTTGTAACATAATCCATTAAATTACCTAAAGTGAGTAATGTAATCTGAATATTTTGGATTACTGGTATTGTCATGTTTTTTAAAACTACATAAATGTAGCAACCACATCCTGAAAATTCTTGTTTGTTCTCTTCAAATTGTCTGTTGAGCCCAAGTCTCCATGAAGAGGCAACTGTTTACTGTAGAGAAGCAAAGACCAGGAAATCTTAACATGAAATATTTAGTTTTGTCTGCTAAAAGAAAATAAAAAAGGGCAGTTTTTACTTAAGCATATAAAAAATATTATTGATAGAGAAATGATTTTTATATGAAATCACTGCTGCCTTAAATTATGTCCACCTACTGTTATGTGTCATTTTGTGTAGACCTGGTTTATTCCTGCTTTAGTCCTTTTTTAGTGCTTGTTTAGTCCTGGTTTTAGTCCTGGTTTATTCCTGGTTTAGTCCTGGTTTAGTCCTGGTTTTAGACCTGGATTAGTCCTGGTTTAGTTCTGCTTTAGTCCTGGTTTAGTCCTGATTTTAGACCTGGTTTAGTCCTGATTTAGTCCAGGTTTAGTCCTGGTTTAGTCCCGGTTTAGCCCAAAATGTGTAAACAGGAAAATACCTCTGTGTAATCCATTTATTTTAACAAAGTAACTGTAATCCAATTACCACTCATTCAAACAGTAACTGTAAATGAATGCAGTTACTCATAAATTGTACTCTGATTATGTAATCCTAGTACATGTAATCTGTTACTCCCCAACACTGACTTTGTGTAATATCAGACCTTTAAACTGTACCACATATTACAGTGCCCCATACAGAAAACACTGTAAATATAAAATGTAACAGTGAGTGACTACTGCATTCATCAGCCCACGCACCTTCCCGAAGCTGCCTTTGCCCAGGACCTTGATGAAGTTGAAGTCTTTGAGCGTCCGGCGTTGGCTCTGTCCGTTCTCCCGGCCCGCGGAGGAAGAGGAGGAGGTGGAGGAGGAAGAGGAGGAGGTGGAGGAGGCAGAAGAGGAGGAGTTCTGGGGACCGCCCTGATCCAGAGACAGGGCGTCCTGTAGCCGCTCCAGCTCAGACAGGTCTGTGGAGCAGAGAGCAAACTCAACAGGGGGATACGTATGTGGAAGAGAAGAAAGTTTCACCACAATATTCATGGTATTTATTAGAATTGAAGGCAGGAAAAAATACAGTTGATGAGTTAATTTGCAAAAAACAGATAATTATGACAGGTCGTAAATTAAGTTGTCTAGCTACATCAACTTAAGTTCATGTTCGTGTTAATAAGATGACAAAGAAGCTCAGTAAAAACATACAACTACATTGCAATTTTCACAGATTTGTTGGACATGATGCCAGCGTCCTATAAAGCGTTAACCATTCAGATCGCTCATTGTTTCTCAAAGACGGGGTCAAGACTCTCAGGTGGGTCGCAAGAGGTTTGTTTTTGAGTCGCCTTGTCACACTCTGCATGTCGGTCTGCAGTATATAGTTCTGACACTGATCTGCTGCTGCGCTCTCGTCCTGCACCCGGACTGGAACACGCTACAAAAACACAGACAGGCCCACCTATCTCTGCAGAAATGTTGAAATGTTAAGTCTGTTTTGTATAATTTCTAATGTTTTGTATTTATTTTATTGACTAATTTGTTCTCATATTGTTGGTTCAAGTGAATGTTGAAAAGAAAAAGAAATGAGCTACATTTAAAGTCCAAATAGACGACTTATGGATCCTTTTATTGCTGCTTCAATGACTGTTTTTCATTGTTTAAAACTTTAAAGAGAGACGATCACTCAGTCAAGAATAAAATATCCTCATTAATGTTCAATAATGCTCAAATCCACCTTTATTTTGTGATTTACGAATAATATCTATTGACTCACGAAAGTTTGTGATTTTTAAAATATGGGTCTCCAGAAAAAAAGTTTGGGAAACACTGAGATCACTCATTTGTTTTAAACTTTTCTGTACACACATTTGCCTGTCATCTTAATTAAACAATGATTATACAGATTATTATTATATATGTATTTTATATATAATTAAGATTAACATAACATGATGTTATTCTAATATATATTAATCTGTCATCTTAAATGTTTAATTAAACCTATACAGCAAGGTGTCAAACATAAGGCCCGGGGGCCAGATCCGGCCCTCCAAGACCTTTAATCTGGCCCTCAGCTGACTTTCTACTAAAATATTGTAAATATATTTTCTATTAAAATATGATTAATTTTCTGTGGTGTTTATCATAGCAGCATCTCCAGCGTCTCTGTACGTGGCCCCTCCCACCAGAGCAGCACAAATGAAGACTTGTCTCTTTCCAAACGCTCTTAAAGGACGATCGTTTTGACTGTTGACCGTGACACCCTCATCAGAAAAATGTCCAACATGAGAAAAGTGGAGCCGGGTGCAGGATTTTACAACAAAAATTGACTTATTCCTGTTTACATACAAATTCATGTTAAAATATTGTATTGAAATTGTTTTTTTCTTAAAGTTTCAGGTTGCTCATAATATTATAATATTTTGTAAAAGAAAGAATTCATCAGTTAAAAAAGATTTCTGTAATAGATTTGTGTTTCTCTGCACAAATATTTTAACTTATTGTTATTTTTGGGGTTTATATGTCATGAGTTTTCTGATCCGGCCCCTTTGAGATCAAAGTAGGTTGGATATGGCCCCCGGACCAAAATGAGTTTGATACCCCTGACATACAGCAAGCGGTCAGTCGGTTCATCAGCAGAAGTGTCAAATGTGTTTACAGAAAAGTTTAAAACGAACGAGCGATCTGAATGATTAACGCTTTATAGCACGCTGGCATCACGTCCAACAAATTCGTGAAAATTGCAGTGTAGTCGTGTGTTTTTATTGAGCTTCTGAGGTGAACTAAAGGGTGTCAGCCAGAGAACACAAACCACGCAAAAGTCTACAGCAGCCAGCCGACCAGAAAACCGGTTTTAATCAAACACAGTACAGATCTCCAATAGGACTTGTAATGTTTGCACATCTCTGAATGTTTGGAAACAGGAAATCCATCTGTATATTCATAAACTTCTGCTTTTTGTTTTGTAGGCACCATTTTGAGCACTACAAAGGATAAAATATTTAGTTTTGAATTGTTAACTGTGGCCACTCTTCTAACTTCTACAGTGATTCATTCATTCAGTCCACGTTTGTGATGCTTGAGCATCATCTAGCGGTTATCCCCATGTAGTGAAACGAAATGTAATAGACTTGGAAATGCGTCTGAAATTATGTAAAGCTCAGACATATAAAAAGGCTTGAACTGTAAATCTGTGAAATAGTTCAGGGTGTTAATGCTGTGATCTATGAAATCACAAAATCAAAGAACTGAAACTAACAATTCTTCACCCCTCTTTTCATTAATAGCCTGATTGTAACAAAAAACTTAAATAAACCATAATTTTAACTGATAATTTTAAAGATATACCCCTTAAAAATCAATGGTTTTGACCTGTTTTGCTGATGAACGCGGAGACTCAAAGTTAGTCGTTCTCAGATGGAAAAGTGTGAAGACATGACTAACTGTGAGGAGCACATGGAGGTGGGCGGAAGGCTCCAGCGAACCAGGTTTCATCAACAATAGTGCCACAATCTGAGGCTACGCTCCCTTTGAAACTGGACAACTTGTTCTTACTGGAATAATTATCATCCTGCTAATTACAGAACACGAACAAAACTGTATTATTAAAGGTGAACTACGTAGTATGAGTATGAGCATTAAACTGTGCTCAAACGTCTACGTCTAAGTGTTTACATGTCTGATCTGTGGAGAGGAGACCCCACTAATAGTAAGAATGTGTTAGTGTTGCTCCGACACCAGTAGCACGATACCTGAAAAATGTGCAGTATCGGAGCTTTTGCCAGTATCGGTATTGGAAAAACTCTAGAATGTATGTTAAGTTTTTCATTTATTTTTAGCAATGAAAACACTTGAATAAATGTGAAATATTGGTATGTTTTAATGCCATACTGTGGAACCTTCAGTGAAATTACAGAACACTAATAAAACGGCTGCTTTTAAAACACCCTGACAAGAATTTGGTGTGAATTATTTCCGTCATAATTCCAAGAATTCAAGTAAAACTAGGGCTGGGCAAAATAAAAAATATTAATCGCATGAGTTTGAGTGTGATTAATCTCATGTTAAATGCAAAACCAATTAAAGAATTAAAAAGTAGAATATAGTGCACATTTATTGGAAATGTAAATGTTTGTTGTGCAAACAGCATTTCTTTCACAGGGGAATCCTCAGAGCCTTCAGGGTATTCAGTGAAAGCTCAAAAAAAACAAAACTGAATGAATTTACTAATATATTTTTTCAATATTTTTATTTGGTGAGTAATAAACACGACACTAGTAATAATTTCTAGATCATTGTTATAAACTTGGACTGATATTTCTTGGGAAACAAAGGGTTAATAATAATGGAATGGAAATGGACCAATCACAGTTTTTCTTCCAGTTGTATCTGGGTAAATCAGTGACTCTCCCTGCAGCACTGAACTAAACAAACACCTGCAGGAAACTTCGGTGGCTGGAACGAAGTTTGAGATTGACAGTTGTCTTAGCCAATCATATTTCACTGAGTTATGGGTGGGATCATATCATGAAATCTTCCGGGCCTTCGTGAATACCCTGTGATAGTATAATATAACTGAGACCGCAGCGACGAAAACCGCCTCTATTTGGACGCCTCAGGGGCATCTGAAAGAAGGAGAATAAAGAGAAAGACCCGCGGCCCGGTTTGAGCTCGGAGCCCGCGGAGACTTGGACACGTTGCATCTCACGTGGTCAGAAAAAAGTTTAAAAAGTGTAAAGAAAAGACGTCAAACTTAAAGAAACGCTCGTGGTGGACTTCTTCAAAATAAAAGTCAGAGGGCAACAGATGTTTACAATAAAAAAATAAATAAATAATAAAAAACTGCGTTAATGTGCCCAGCCCTAAGTAAAACATATTTCTTCATGTTGTCTGTGCTGAAATGAATCATGGGATATGTAGTTCCTGATGTTTATAAGCTGTTGCTATTATTAAAAATGTATTAAAGCAAAGGAACTTGTAATTCGATATATTGCGACACCCCGTGGTATTATTGTGAGACTTTTGATGATACGATATCACGATATTTTGGTTTTTGTTACATCCCTAGTAAGAATTAATGTTAAGTTTTTCATGTATTTTTAGCAATGAAACCACCTGAGTAAATGTGAAATATAGATGTTTTAAAACCTTATTGTGGAACCTTCTATCAAGTTGATTTCAAAAGCTCTTTCTAAGTGTTACCACCAGAATACTCTGCTGCATTATGGGGTGGGTACCTTGCTGTGAGGGGGAGGTGGGCACAGCGGGGGGGCTGAAGTTGCTGTCCTCTGTTTGGGAGAGCTCCGGAGGAGACTGGGGA
Source organism: Boleophthalmus pectinirostris (assembly GCF_026225935.1). Classification (NCBI taxonomy): domain Eukaryota; kingdom Metazoa; phylum Chordata; class Actinopteri; order Gobiiformes; family Gobiidae; genus Boleophthalmus; species Boleophthalmus pectinirostris. The sequence goes on from NW_026571047.1 coordinate 24,559,738, forward strand.
GGGTCCTGCCCTGGAGTCAACTGCACAAACAAAACAAAACAAAACAACACGGTCAGAATGGCTGTGAAGACATTTCATTCTGGTACAAGAGATCAGGAGGAGAATGGCAACGCAATAATAATCTTTTTATAGATCTGACTGTGGACTGGATATATAAATGGACATTTGTTGCACCTCTCTCTGTAACTGCTGCAGTGAGCCGCGTCATTTTGGTCTTAAAATGTTCCTTTGTGTTTTATTTCTCTATTTTATTCGTAAATCAATTCCTATTCCTAATATCTCTGCATGGTGAGCTTCATTTGACTGGACCAGAATGCTGTGGGTGACGTCACACTCCCTTATTCCCCTTCTTTATACAGTCTATAGTGCAGAGTTTATTAGGGGTGTAACGATATCCAAGTCTCACGATACGATATCATCACGGTATGAACCTCACGGAAAGATACTTATCGCAATATTTTGAAGAGGTTAACAGAACTGTACATCAGAGTCCTGCTTGGGCTTTCAGAAATATTCATGAGTATAGGATAGAAATCCGTGTATATTTGGCTGCAGCTGAGAAAATAAAGATTCGTAAACTCTAGTATGAGGCCCGTTGTTCATAAATGTGTTGTGAGTATTTTATCCATCATAATACAAATTGTTACAACATCAAGAATTACAATCACGACATGAAAATTTACAATTACTCTTTCTTCAGTACGAATAAGAATTCACAGACATGACTTTATTGTCAAAAATACGTCATCACTTCACAGGCATTATTGACTGAACCAGGACTCAAGTAGGATTAAACCAGGACTAACCCAGGACTAACCTAGGACTGATCCCAGGACTAAACTAGGACTAAACCAGAACTGAAACAGGACTGACTGAGAAGACTGTTGGGTGATCGCAGGAGAAAGGACCGGTGCAGAGCTCCGCGGCCAATGGGGCTAAGTGCAGCCGTCGCCTGATCGCGCTTTGTTAGTTTTGTGGTTTAGTCCTGGTTTAGTCCTGGTTTAGTCCTGACCCACCAGTGTATAGGCGAGTTTCAGCTGACGTCATTGTTATTAAAAGCGCGCATTGCATGCTGGGAAATATTTTGGTCGGAGGCAAGACACACGATAGCGGTCAAACACAGTGCGTAACCTCGCGTATTTATCCTCGATAATGGTAAATTCCTGCTGCATTATCAGATGCACAAATAGAAGCACGGAAGAAGGAAGATGTCTTTTTCGTATTCCGAATGAAAAGAACCGCTAACGGTGAATTAAACGGCTTTCAAATATTCACAGAGCAAACGTAGAAGATCCAAGCAAACCGTGGACTCCAACAAGTTCAACGACGCATCAAGACTCTTGGAGGTTTTCATCTTTTCTGCTGTGAATGGCTCAGGAGTTTCCACTAAGTCATTGTGGATATCACCGAAGTGAATATTTGGCCAGGTAGTTGGTGATTCTGACCAGAAATCTGGTTTGGTCCAGCTTTTGTAGGGGTTGAACAGGGTGATTTGGCTCCATCGATGCTTATGACCAATTTCTGGTCAAATGGTCTTGGGTCCTCTGCCGTTAGAGTGGATAAATAACTGGGATCAATACCCTTTACGTGCTTTCTCACTCCGTCCGTCATGTTGAATTAGTGTTTATTGCCGCCGACCAAAATAATTCCCAGCATGCAACGCGCGCTTTTGTCAACAATGAAACTCGCCTATACTCACTACTCGCCCACATACCCGCTCGTAAAATTCCTTAACGTTACAACCCGCCCGTTTCACCAACTATACCCTCGGGAACCCGACCCGGTGCAGGACTCTGTTGTACATGTTCTATTTCTTCCTTTTTAAATACCTTGACAAGTCTTTAGTGTGGATCATTACTGCCATATTCCAAAGAAAAACGATTTAAAAGCGCTTAATAACAATTATTTTAACATGTAGTAAAGTAAGTAAAGGATCATGGCCTATGCATTTCCTCTTTTTAAATACTTTTACATGAAAAATCTTGCAATTCGATATTATTGTGAGAGTTCTGACGATACGATATCACAATAATTTGGTTATTGTTACATTCCTAGAGTTTATAAACAGAAAGCCTCATTCTAAACAGTATAACATATGATATTTTTGTAATTCATCAGAAATGCTACCAAAAGTGTCAGTAAATCGAGTATGACATTGTGAGTTCACTTCTTTTTTTAATTTATTTTATCTGATATCTTTGTACTTTTTTAGTTTTTTATGACAAATTTTTCAGCATTAAAAGTTTTTGTCACCTCTGGTTAAAGCTACATCTGTGAAGAGACTGACGCTGTTGTATGGAGGAGCACTTCTTACAGATTTTAGCTTTAATGCTCTAGTTTCATTTGCACACATTTCTAGGTTAAATAAAGAACATTTAAATCTTACACTTGTGTCTCGTACCTTCCTCCTGCGCTGGGCTGTGTTGGAGATCTTGTCGGGGGTCACTCCGAGGTCGGACAGGACTTTGGCGATGCCGCGAGCGTCCACGCCACAGTTCGGAGCCACGTTGGTCTCACAGCGTCGGTGCACGTTCATCTTACACACTGAACCCAAACACACAGGGTTAACATCACCAGAAACTATATTTAATTATCAAAGTGGGTTTCAACACCAGTTAAACTTACTTAAACTAGTAATCAGTTTTTAAAAATAGGAAAATGAAGCTGTCACGTGAAGCCATTAAAATTCTGATTCTGTAACTCTGTACTACAAAGCTGGATTAGAGAGTTAGTGAGGTCGCTTCAGGGTAAACTCATAACCTCTGAACTCATAACCCGCTTCAGACCAGGTTAAGTGTCAGAATAAGAAAAGAAGACGACCAATCAGAGCTGAGAATCCAGATATTCTTCACTGACAAAACTTTACAGCTTTTTCACGATTTTTCATGACCTAAAGTGAATTTTCCATGACTTTACAGCACCTACATGTGTAGAATTGATCAGACTTTTGGGGCTAAATATGAAATGTTAACCTCTCTCCACTCACCTTATGGTTTGGTATTATAATTTTTTAACATTCAAAATACTGTCAGTGCATTTATTGTCGTCTCTCTTAAACAAAAGGTGCAGATGTTCAGAAAATAGCCTAATGAGAACTTAACAGAACGCTGTAGTTGAGTGAAAGAGATACTAAGGCTTCTTTTATATGATGACGGTCTGAACAGAAGACTCAAAAGTGGCATCACGTCTTCATGTTTTATTCCGTGTTTAGACAAGTGTTTTCAGGAGGAAATCTGCGTGCATATGGTGACGCAAAAGTGTGGGGAATTTGATTTGGGTATGCTTGCCAGGTTTCTGTGTCCTGTATGTATGTGACGTGAGCAGATTTGACCAGAGTTTTGCGTCTTGGGCAGTGTAGACGGAAACGCTACAGCGGAACATATTCAACTTTTCCACTGTAGACGAAAGTTTCAGATTTTTGTGTTTTTAAGCCCCTAAAACGCCATCACCGTCTAAACGAAAGGCACTTCCGATCAAATATTTTGTCGTTTTTTTACCCACAAGCATTCTCAAGTAAACAGGCCCTAAAATTCCCTGACTTTTCCAAAACTTTCATTGAATTTACAAAATTTCATGACTTTTCCAGGCCTGTAAAATGACATTTTCAGGACCTGTTTACATAAGTTTATGCTTGTGGGTAAAAACAACAAAATATCTTATCGGAAGTGTCTTTCATTTAGATCAGGGGTGTCAAACTCATTTTGGTCCGGGGGCCATATCCAACCGACTTTGATCCCAAAGAGGCCGGATCAGAAAACTCATGTCATATAAACCCCAAAAATAACAATAAGTTCAAATATTTGTGCAGAGAAACACAAATCTATTAAAGAAATCTTTTTTAATTGATTAACTCTTTCTTTTACAAATATTATAATATTATGAACAACCTGAAACTTTAAGAAAATTTCAATTTTCAACACAATGTTTTAACATGAACTTGTATGTAAATAGGAATAAGTAAATTTTTCTTGGAAAATCCTGCACTCGGCTCCACTTTTCTCATGTTGGACATTTTGTTGATGAGGGTGTCACTGTCAACAGTCAAAACGATCGTCCTTTAAGAGCGTTTGGAAAGAGACAAGTCTTCATTTGTGCTGCTCTGATGGGAGGGGCCACGTACAGAGACGCTGGAGACGCTGCTGTGATAAACACCACAGAAAATTACCAATATATTAATAGAAAATATAATTAAAATATTTTAGTAGAAAATCACCCAAGGGCCACATTAAAGGTCTTGGAGGGTCGGATCTGGCCCCCGGGCCTTATGTTTGACACCTGTGATTTAGATGGTGATGGCGTTTTTTGGGGCTTAAAAACACAAAAACTCTGAAACCATCCTCCAGAGTGGAAAAGTTGAATATGCTCTGCCGTAGTGTTTCTGTCTACACTGCCCAAGACGCAAAACTCTGGTCAGATCTGCTCACGTCGCGTACACGTGCCTGACATGCATCAAACTCCACACACTTTCGCGTCACTGTATGCACTCAGATTTCCTCCTGAAAACGCTCATTTCAATGCAGAATTCAAAGTGAAGACGCGACGCCACTTTTGCGTCTTCTGTTCAGACCGTCATCACATAAACATAGCCTCAATTTCATGACTTTTCCAGGATTTCCATGACTGCGGGAACAGTGATTCTTTTATGTGTCTGAATCAGTACAGATGTATAAATGGGAATAATGGCGTATTTAAAAACATTTAGCTCCCAGGCTATTTCTAGATAAATATACACAATGTTTAATCACAGTGAAATATAAACATTCAAATGTAATCGTGTTCGTTTGTCTGAGGCGTCTGCGCTTCGATTCAGTCCATTCACTCAGTCCTGTGTGATGTGTGTATGATGTTATTCAAGACTGTAGCACATTTGGTCTTTGGTTTGCTTTATCACTGATATTCAAATGAACTTTCTCTGTGGTTTAACTTTAGCAGAATGAAGTGTTTCTCAAACTGTGGGACATGTACGCTGGTGGTACAAGAGCTCTTTCAGGTGGTGGGTTGGTCTAATTTAGAGTTCATTTTATCCACTATTTGTAATTAACCCTGCGTTCGATTGTCCTTCTGAATCGGTTTATCGAGGACGTTGCCTAGCGACACACGTGACACGCCCCTTTTTTTGGGACGGTGCAACTCAGACCTCGGGGGTGGGAAAAGTACACCGAGCAAGGATTCCGAATCAGAATCCAAGATGGCTGAGCCCAATGTGACGTGTAAATATGAAGTGTTTCGTTGTGTTTAGACACTTTGGTGGTTTAAATCAGTGGTCCCCAACCTTTTTCCACCACAGACCGGTTTTATATCTGACAATATTTCACGGACCAGAGGGGGTGGGGTGGGGGGGGTGGTGGGGGAGGAGGCACGGTGCGTAGTCTGTGCAGCATGGTTAAGTCCTGGCTAAATCCTGTTTTAGTCCTGGTTTTAGTCCTGGTTTTAGACCTGGTTTTAGACCTGGTTTTAGACCGGTTTTAGACCTGTTTTAGACCTGTTGTAGACCCGGTTTTAGACCTGTTTAAGACTTGGTTTAGACCTGATTTAGACCTGCTTTAGACCCTGTTTTAGACCTGCTTTAGACCTTGTTTTAGACCTGTTTTAGACCTGTTTTAGACCCGGTTTTAGACCTGTTTTAGACTTGGTTTAAACCTGATTTAGACCTGTTTTAGACCCTGGTTTAGACCTGTTTTAAACTCAGTTTAGACCTGATTTAGTCCTGGTTTAGACCTGGTTTAGACTTAGTTTAGACGTGATTTAGTCCTGGTTTAGACCTGGTTTATACCTGTTTTAAACCCTGTTTTATACCTGTTTAAGACTCATTTTAGACCTGGTTTAGACCTGGTTTTAGACCTGTTTTAGACCTGGTTTAGTCCTGGTTTTAGACGTGGTTTAGACCTCGTTTTAGATCTGTTTCAAACCTGGATTTAGACCTGTTTTAGACTTGATTTAGACCTTTTTTTAGTCCTGGTTTTAGTCCTGGTGTATGGGATGGGGGTAGTCGATGTTGTGATGAGGCCAATATTGAACAAATACTTGATTTAACGGGCGTTAATGTCCCCAAGGTTGTAACAGAATAGATCATAATAGAAACTTAATAATACGCTTTAAGCTCAGATGTGACGTCAAATCCGAGGTCCGAGTGGGAGTCGGAAGAAAATCGAACGCAGAGTAATTTCTGGTTTGATTTAGATCTGGTGGTACTCTGAAATCTAAATCTTTGAGGGTACTGAGTGAAAAGAGTAAGAGGAATCTGATGAGACTATTCTATTTTTTTTTTTCAGTCTAATTGTAGGTGAGGGTGTGGTGGGCGTGGACTGACCTTTGCACTGCAGGCCCTGCCTCATGAGCCCCCACAGCAGAGAGCCGCAGTGGTCACAGAACGTGGGCACCTTGTAGTTATGAATGCTGAACTTATGAGGCATGTTTACGCTGAACCGCTGTGATCCCACCTGCAGGGGGCGACACACAGTCACAAAACACACTCTGTGCACCAGGCATTATGTCACAGGGCACAGAAGAGAGGGACAGAGAGGAGAGAGGGGACAGAGAGGGCACAGAGGAGGGGAAGAGAGAGGGATGGATGGGAGGAGAGTGGAGAGAAAGGGATGGGAAAGTGGAAAGAGAGAGGGGGACAAGAGAGGAAGAGAGAAAGGGTGGGAAAGAAAGAAGACAGAGGGTGAGAGCGGACAGAGAGGAGGAGAGAGACAGGAGAAAGGGATGGGAGAATGGAGAGAGAGGGATGGGATGGGGGGAGAAAGGGAGAGGAGAGAAAGGGAGAGACAAGAGAGAGAAAGAAAAATGGAGGGAAAGAAAGAAGAAAGAGGGTGAGAGGGGACAGAGAGGGCAGAGAGGAGGAGAAGAGAGATGGATGGAAGGAGAGTGGGATGGGACAGTGGAGAGAGAGAACGGGAGGAAGAGGAGTGAGGAAGGGAGAGAGAGAGAGATGGGAGAATGGAGAGACAGGGATGGGAGAGTGGGGAGAGAGAGTGGGCAAGAGAGGGAGAGAGAAAGGGAGGGAGAAAGGGAGAGATGAGCGAGGGGAAGACAGGAGACAGAAAGAAAAAGATGGAGGGAGAGGAGAGAGCGGGAAAGAGAGAAGGAAGAGCGTGAGGGAACAGAAAGGCCAGGGAGGAAGGGGAGAGAGATGGATGGGAGGAGAGTGGAGAGAGGAAAAGGGCGGGAGAAAGGGAGAGGAGCAAAAGAGAGACGAGAGAGGGGGAGACAGGAGAGAGAAAGAAAAATGGAGGGGAAAAAAGAACGAGGGTGAGAGGGGATGATGAAGAGATGAGAGAGACAGGGAGGAAGAGGAGAGAGGAAGGGTGGGAAAGAAAGTAGAAAGAGGGTGAGGAGAGAGGGAGGGACAGCAGAGAGGGATGGGAAAGTGGATGGGGAGGCGAGAGAAAGGGAGAGAAGAGAAAGGGGGAGACAGGAGAGAGAAAGAAAAATGGAGGGAAAAAAGAAGAAGGAGGGTGAGAGGGGATGATGAAGAGATGAGAGAGACAGGGAGGAAGAGGAGAGAGGAAGGGTGGGAGGGAGAAGAAAGAGGGTGAGAGGGAATGATGAAGGCAGAGAGGAAGGAAAGAGAGATGGATGGGAGGAGAGAGGGATGGGAGAGTGGAGAGAGAAAGGAGGGGAGAAAAGGAGAGGAGCGAAAGGGACAGCCAAGAGAGGGGGATACAGGAGAGAGAAAGAAAATTGGAGGGAGAGAAAGAAGAAAGAGGGTGAGAGGGGACAGAGAGGGCAGAGAGGAGGAGAAGAGAGATGGATGGGAGAAATGTGAAGAGAGAGGGACGACAGAGAGGGAAAGAGGGAGAGAAAGGGAGAGATGAGCGAGGGAGAGACAGGAGAGAGAAAGAAAAATGGGAGGAGAGAAAGAAGAAAGAGGGTGAGAGGGGACAGAGAGGACAGAGAGAAGGAGAAAAGGGATGGATGGGAGGAGAGAGGGATGAGAGAGTGGAGAAAGAGGGACAGCAGAGTGGAGAGAGAGAAAGGGCGGGAGAAAGGGAGAGATGAGAGAGGAGAAGACAGGAGAGAGAAAGAAAAATGGAGGGAGAGAAAGAAAACAAAGGGTGAGAGAGGATAGAGAGGACAGGAGAGAGGGATGGGAGAGTGGAGAGAGGGGGAGAGAGGGAAAGGGCGGGAGAAAAAGAGAGGAGAGAAAGGGAGGGAAGAGAGATGGGGAGACATGAGAGAGAAAAATGGAGGGAAAGAAAGAAGAAAGAGGGTAACAGAGAGGAGAGGAGAGGAAAGACGGAGAGAGGGAAGAAAGAGGAGAGGGACAGAGAGGCCAGAGAGGAGGAGAAAAGTGATGGATGGGAGGAGAGTGGAGAGAGAAGGGGCAAGAGGGAGAGAGGTAAAGGGCGGGAGAAAGGGAGAGGAGAGAGGGAGGGACAGGAGAGAGAAAGAAAAATGGAGGGAGAGAAAGAAGAAAGAGGGTGAGAGAGAGGACAGAGAGGAGAGAGGGATGAGGGGCAGAAAACAATGAGAGGATACAAAAAAAGAATGAAACAATAAGAGAATAAAAGAGATTACAGAGTTGGAGAGGAGAAAGGGAAAGGGAGAAAGGTGGAGAAGGAAGAGAGAGTTGAGTAATAGAGAGAATAGAAAGAGAGAGAGGAGGAGGAGGAGGGGGAGGAGAGACGTTACCTCCTCCGGTGTATCTTCCTGTTTCTTCATTCCAGCACATTTGGTGATGATGAGCTCATGACAGCGCTTATGGACCACACAGGTGCACACTGCAGAAACACACAGTTTAAGTCACAAAATATATCAACAAAAACAGATTTTACTACAAAATATGAATAAAAGATAGATAGATAATATAAATAATATAGATAATATATATATATATTTTGTACATTAAGTCAGTTTGTAATTAATTTAAATACAAACTAAAAGATAAAACTTGCCTAAAATCAATATTAATTGTGCTCTGTAGTTTAGTCCTGGTTTAGTCCTGGTTTGGTTCTGGTCTTGTCTTGAAGCATCAAAATGAGGACTAAATACTTAACTAACCCAGAATTAGACCAGGACTAGACAAGGACTAAACCAGGACTAAACCAGGACTAAAACAGGACTAAACCAGGACTAAATCAGGACTAAACCAGGACTAGACCAAAACAAGACCAGGACTAAACCAGGACTAAACCAGGACTAAAACAGGACTAGACCAGGACTAAACCAAGACTAAACCAGGACTAAACCAGGACTAAGCCAGGACTAGACCAGGACTAAAACAGGACTAAACCAGGACTAAACCATGACTAAACCAGGACTAAACTAGGACTAGACCAGGACTAAACCAGGACTAGACCAGAACAAGACCAGGACAAAACCAGGACAAAACCAGGACTAGACCAGGACTAGACCAGACTAGAACAGGACTAACAAACAGGACTAAACCACAACTAACCAGGACTAGACCAGGACCAAAACAGGACTAGACAAGACTAAACCACGACTAAACCAGGACAAAACCATGACTAAACCAGGACTAAACCAGGACTAGACCAGGACTAAAACCAGGACTAAACCAGGACTAAAACCAGGACAAAACCAGGACAAAACCTAGGACTAGACCAGGACTAAACCAGACTAGAACAGGACTAAACCAGAACTAAAACAGGACTAGACCAGGACTAAACCTCGACTAAACCACAACTAACTAGACCAGGACCAAAACAGGACTAGACAAGAACTAAACCACGACTAAACCAGGACAAATCCAGGGCAAAACTAGAACTAGACCAGAACTAGACCAGGACTAGACCAGGACTAAACCAAGTCTACAATGGGACTAAACCAGGACATAACCTAGTTCATGAATTAGTCCTGGTTTAGATGTAGTTGTAGACCATCCGTGAACCAGATATTGTAATTAAGCCCTTGTTTTATTCTAATATTTTTATATTCTTATAATGTTTCTGTATTCATTTACACACACACACACATATTTTTTTTCTTAGAGAGACTCACCCTGACACTGGTATCCCTGCTTCCCCAAGACGCCCCTGAAAAAAAACGATACAAGTTAGTTAAAAAAAATGTGTAGCCATAATCACCACAATTAGATATAATAAAATAAAAAAATTAATAAAACTGTTACAATATTTTTTCTAAAATCTTTTTTCTTTCTTTGAGCTCATCAGGTTTGCAGTAGCAGAACTGAAATGAGTCCGCCACCTGCTTGTAGACGCTATTACTTTTTCCTGGAATTTTCTACAGTATGGCATTAAATTAATTCAACTATCTCCATGGAAACAAACAGGCCACACCAACAGGCCAAGTTACAGGTCAGATCTGTGGAGAAGAATGGTCGTTTTGAGAAAATAAAAACATGCAAATGAATAAATACAAGATAAATTTAATGCCGTACGGTTGAACATCCCAGACAAAACAATAACATCACCATGGAGACAAACAGATGGAAAAGTGACACAAAATGTACACACCTTTAAGTGAAAGTACTATTACACCAGGCCTGAATATCCCAATATATCTCATTAATCTCAATAATTAATATGAATTTCAGATGATATGTTATGATATAATATGTTAACAATGCATAAGAAATGTGCTAAAAGATTCCTGTAAAAGTCTTGGTCGAGATTCAAATCAATCATTCAATAAAAAAAAAATTAAATAAAAAATCAATTAAAAAAAAAAATAAATAAATAAATAAATAACAATCTTTTAAAAATCATAAAAAAAAAATCATTAAAAAATCTATTTAAAAAATCATTCAAATCTAGCTCAAAATAAAAATGTATGATTAAATTTGCCATGTAAATTCACACTTCTGAGGGAGATTGCACTTGATGTTTCTGTCTCTTTTTGAGTTTTTTTTTTTTTTAACAGCTTTAATTATAGATGTACTATAGTTATGGACTGACGTAAAAGTGAAATGTAGAAATGGTTGGTTAATATATAATGTAGAAGATGAAGTGAGCTCATGAGTGACATTGTCTGTGTGTGTGTGTGTGTGAATGTGTGTGAATGTGTGTGTGTGTGTGTGTGTGAATGTGTGCGTGCGCGGGTCAGACACTGGACAGTGCTCTTATTGTTGACTGAATGTAATTTTACATTTATTTCTGTAAATCAGTGACTGCAGATGGAAACTAGCTCTTCAGCTCTAATCTAATGTGGAACGTTTCTATTTTTATGATCTTAACGTCTCTGCACATTGTCCCTTCAAATAAAGACTCAGCTAAACTAGATTATACACTTGATATTCTAATTTTGCATCTACATTTTCCTGTGTGCTGTATTTCCGAGTCCGACCACGATTCTTGTGAGTTTTAAGTCACGTTATAATGTTGTTATTTAATCAAAAACAAACCTGGAGTTGTGTTTTGTTTCATTCACACATGTTTGAGTCACTTTTTTATCATTAGTCTGTCTACATCTCCACAGCTCAAAATGCTTTGTTCCACCTTGTGATGTCATGAAAATTTCAATTTCAGTTTCAGTTCCTTTATTGTCATTGTCATATAAAATCACAATGAAATTACGTTAGAGCATCACCCCAACTGGACAGTAAATTAAAAATGCATAATAGTGTAGAGCACCCACCCCATAACACCCACTACATAAACATTAGCATACAGTACTAGTAACAATATCAGTGCAGGCACAAAGTACGGTAAACACTAAATAGTAAACAGTCTTAGAGGCAGCAAAGGGGAATATCAACAAATAAAATCAAAAGAACTGGGACATCAAGGACAAGGGGGCGTCCAGTCAGATTAAGGAGAGAGGGGGGTGGGGCACTGTACAGCAGCGGTAGTTTTCAAGTTAACAGCTCCTTCTACTTTTAGTTCAGTAAAGATTGGCAATTTCAGGTCTGAAATTATCTAAATGATTCCAGTCAAGGTGTATGAAGTTTAAAAACACAGTGAAGCACTTCCAGTTTTACCACATGACATCACAAGGTGGACCAGAGTGTTTTCTGTTTGAGAGAAGAGCTCTAAATATGACAGATTTTCATGTTAAACGTGTGTGAATGAAACAAAACAAACTAAAATTTAGCATATAATACATTTTTCATTACTGTATTTTTCAGACTATAAGTCGCACTTTTTCATGGTTTGGGTGTTTCCTGAGATTTATATGGGGTGACTTATATATTAAACTTTTCACACTGAAGCTGACAGAGGGTGCTATAGTCTTGTGTGTCAGTATCTGCTACTCCTGTTCCTCCTGTACCACTGTCACTTCACTCTACTGTGCATGTCTCCTGCAGAAAGAGACACCGTCCTGTCTGTATCATGTCAGTCGATCGCAACATTACTTCTGTACCACTGAAAATTGTGACTTCAGTGACACCGAAACCATCCTGTTGGGATTCAGAAAAGCCGGAATAATTCTAACTGGAACTGATGCTGAGTCTGATGCATGGATCTATTAAAATAACAAGGAAATGATGAAAATATTGACGACAACTACACAGAAAAGGAAGCGGCGCTCTGTTTACCTCTGGAGGTCGTGGAGTTGCTCAGAAGTGACATCAAGGATGAAGAATTCAATGGATTTTGTGATTTAGAGTGAGATGGAGAGTTTGGTAAACTTGTTCTGTTCTGTTGTTTATGTTATAATCTGAAGAACTGTTCATATGTGACATTTACAGTAGGGTGACCATATTTCCGTTAGTGAAAACCTGGACACCTTACTGGGGGTGGGGCATCGGCATTGAGCTACTCTCTCCTCGCAACCTGTGCACATGGCCTCTCAAAATTTCTTGTACAAGTCACTGCTAAATATGCATTTGTGCTTCGGCATGTTGCAGATTGACCGACTGTTTGTGTCTGCTCGCTCCTTCTGAATGCACAGAGAAGCTACGAGAGCCGCTCAATTTAATGGCCCCAATGAACGGTAATGAAAACCCGGACATTTCCATCACTTAAAACAAAAACAAAAAAACGGATGACCTGGACAGGACGCAAAAAACTGACATGTCAGGGGAAAAACGGACGCTTGGTCACCCTAGTTAACAGTCTGTTGTTCTCTCTTCTATTGTTTTTACTATAACTTGCCTTTCAAGATGAAATGTCAGCTCCTGGTCTCTGATTTTATAAAATAAATTTCCCCCAAAAAGCGCCACTTATATATGTTTTTCTTCTTCATTATGCATTTTGGCCGGTATGACTCATACTCCAGAGCGACTTATAGTCCGAAAAATACGACATATCTCCCATCTCTACTCTGTGACCTCCATTACAACTGTCCAATCAAATAAAAGCCTAAAAAAATCTAATTAAACAAATAGTTATTGTCCTGACCAGATGAAGTCCCTGCAGTGGGAGCAGTAGGTCGGTTGGCGCAGGTACGTTGCCATAAACTTGTGCCCGTTGACCTGGTGCACCCGCCTCCGCACTGCCCCCTGGCGTCTGCGCGGGCCAATGCGCTCTCGAAACACACGCTCCTCATTGTCATTGGTCCCCGAGGCTGAAGGAAGACAAAAGATTTATTAGCAATTAAAGATGAGAAGAGACACAATTTCCACAACATGAGACGAGACTGAGTCCACGAGAGCGAGACAAGACGAGATTTTAACATAATTCTACTTATTTTTATTTTATTTAATATTTTATCTTGAACCATCACTATTAGTAAAACAAAAACATAATATTTCAAAGTCAAAATCACAGTACTGCAGTATTCTGAAGCCGATTTTAGATAACATCAGCCTGAATTAGAAGTAGTAGAAGTATTTGTAGTATTTTTTTTGTAGTAGTACTTGTAGTTTGGGCACAATTGGAGATGCAGCGATAAGACTAGGCCGAGTGGTTGTAGCGTCAACGTCAAGTAGTAGCAGTTTTAGCTCTGTCTCTGGGGGTGTTCTACATGTATCTCTATGGTGGAATGTTCAGAAATGACCATGGAGACACAACGCACATGTTAGAAACTGCACTGCCAACAACGTGTGTCTGAAGACTCAAAGAAAAAAAAGACAAAATGGATTTAAGCAACACATTTTCAGAAGCTTGCGATCAATACGAGCGTTCATGGTCGTGTTTAGAAGGTGTGAGTAACCGAAAAAGTCTTGTTTAACAGCACAAATCTGTTCAGCTGTTGTAGTTCCAGCTAAGTCAGTGCTTTCTGGTCAGATTGTGTGAAAATAAAGCTAAAATTAAAGTTTAATTTGAGTAACAGAGCTTCAGACAGAGTGGTACATTCAGTTAGCACCACATCCCCAGGGAATGTGGATAATATCAGCTGCAAAGTGTCAAATTTTCAACATTGTAAACCTATACTCTATTCATATTTTGAATCCTGTTTGAATGTTATTATGCAAAAAAAAATAAAAACACAAATAAATGAGACACAATATGATCATCATCTAAGGATGTGCAATTAATCGAATTTTGAAAGTTTATTTTGGGATATTTTTATGTAAATAAGTGTGTTTATTTTGTTATTTACATATAGAGATTGTAGAACAGCTGGATATATAGTTTATTTTGGATACATTTATGTTTTTCTATGCCTTATATCAGGTTCAAATTTTATCCATTTTATCTTTTATATGTCGCAAAACTGCTCTAAGGTTCATATTTGTAGCCTATATTTAGTTTTGATTTGAAAGTTTTGTGTAAATTATCAATAACAAAGTGTTTTTTTTGAGAGAAAAATGCTGAATAAATGCATCGTGTAACTAAAAAAATAATCATTTGGATAATCATGATTTCAATATTGACCAAAATAATCGTGATAATGATTTTTTCCATAATCGAGCAGCTCTACCATAAACTATATCAAGCAGAAGTATGAGACAGAATATAAACTACTATTACTTTGTGTTAAAAATTATACTGTACTGTATTAATCACAATCAAATCCCAAATTGAATGGACGCAATCAGCAAATCACAAAGGCTGCAGTTTTTGGAGTACTATAATTTCCTCCACAAACAACAAAATATCTTGTTTTATTCTGCATAAAAACGGCAAACCCTGTGGTTTACAGTTCTGTACAAATGTTGACTTATATTAGACCCTTACATTAGTATTAGTTTGACAGTTTATGTTCCTATTTCAGTCTTGTTTTCAATTCTCTTTTTGCCAATCACAAATCTGTGGTCTAATATCACAATGAGACATCTTTATTAACCCTAAAAGAGTCTTGACATTTTTGCTTCGTGACAACACAAATATTGGGCATTTTATTTTGTTAGTATTGCCTAAATAGTTATAAAATGGTCTTGATCAAAACAAAAACTAGTGTAAGACTTAATAGAAATAGAGATGTAACAATAGCTGAAATATTGTTATATCTTATCGTCAAAACTCTCACAATAACATTATGGGCCAAGTCTTCCTGTTTGTATTTTTTATGTCTTTCTTTGTGATTTTAATGTCTTTTTCAGTCTGTAAAGCACTTTGAATTACTTTGGTATAAATTGTGCTATTCAAATAAACTTGTCTTGCCTATATAGCAATATAAAAAACTACATAGACCATGATCCTTTGGTGTTGTCAGTGCACTACATGGAGAAATAACTGTTATTAAGTACTTTTAAATCTTAATTCTTCATGTTATAACAGTACCAAGGCTTTTCCAAGGCTTTTAAAAGGAAAAAATAGTATGTTCATAATTTTGTTAGCCTCCACAAAATGTCAAATGGTGAGATGCATATCGTTAAAATATCATATTGAGGGATTTTGAAATCCAGTGAGGTTCTTTTGGTCTTCAGATAATTTATGTTATTAGGGTTTTTTTTCAGACCAAGAGTTTGTTTTCATACCTGACAGTTTCGATTGCTCTCTAGCGGACTTCCTCAGACTGGTCTCAGGTTCTGGAGCTGTCCAACTTCCTCAGGACAGTATCTCAGATGTGTGAGAGTAAAAAAAAGCCCCCTCATCCCAGTTTATAGTAGAAAGCCAGCACCAAAACGTGAATAAATCATCTGACCAGACATGTCATAGCAACATCACGTGAGGAAGACCACTAGTGAACAATCAAAACTGTCAGGTATGAAAACAAACGCTTGGTCTGAAAAAAGAACCTAATAACATGGATTTTGATATTGTTACATCCCTACATAGAAATACAAAAAAGGTACAACGATTCTATTATTTTCTATTGTTTGAAAAGTTTTTATTATCATTGTGGTATCAAAAAGGTGTCAAGTGTCAAGCCTTTGCCTTAGTATCAACAACGAATTTGAATATCATGACAACACAAGGACAAAAATCATCGTCGAAACTTACTTCTTTTACCTAAATAGTCTGATATAGATGAAAAATGAAATCATGTGAAAATCAAAAGTCAAAAATATCGAAAATCAGATACTAATCCATACTAAAACTTAGCGTCAATCATCAGCTTTTACTTTTTTAATTAACCAATCGCTGCTATTTGGTTGTGATGTATGTAATGCGCCACTAACGGGACTAACTGGTATATTAAGCTTTTCCCAGATCCCTTAGGAAGAAGGACAATAACGTCCTTCCCCTTGATAAAATTCACCAAACATTCTCAATGTCAGGAATCGCTGACAACACAGAATATATGGCTCTTTGCTGATTGGCTGGTGCACAAACTCGCACTTCATGGGGTTTTTGCGAACCGTCTAGTGTATTCTGATTCCTGACCTAGTCGTTGGAGAGAAATAAAATTGAGCACAGGCACTAGGTGGCACCAGCCTGACTAAGCTAAACTAGTATCGTCCAATGAGATTCATTTGGTCTTCCAATATTCTATGTTATTAGGTTCTTTTTTTCAGACCTAGAGTGTTACATACCTGACAGTTTCGACTGCTCACTAGCATCTTCCTCAGAGTGGTCACGTGATGTTGCTGTGACGTGTCCAGTCAGCTGATTTAAACAGGTTTTGGCGCCTGGGATACTGTCCTGAGGAAGTCGGACTACGGATGGCGCTGTCGTCCTGCCTCCACCGGTAGGAAGACAGCGCCAAAACCTGTTTAAATCAGCTGACTGGACACGTCACAGCAACATCACGTGACTCTGAGGAAGACGCTAGTGAGCAGTCGAAACTGTCAGGTATGAAATAACACTCTAGGTCTGAAAAAAAGAACCTAATAACATAAACTAGTATCGATACTGAAAAAGTCACATCAACAGAACAGAAATGAGCCTTAGAATGATCTTGAGCTGTGTCAGAACAAGTAAAAAAGCAAATAAAATATATATATGCCCATAGACAACTATGGAACATAAATAAATATAAAACCACATGGTAATATAAAAGAAAATACTGTGATTTAATGTTGGAAATCACCTATTATTATCTAAATAAAGAGTGTTTTTATTTACATTGTGGTATCGGAATCAGTATCGACTATCAAATCTATTCCTTAGTATTGAAATGTTAATAACTACAAGGTAATCATCTCATCATTTCTTATTTATATAGTCTAATATAGATGAAAAACTACAAATAAGACAAATAAGACAAGATAAATAATCCTAATATAATATTGTACAGCTAATTCCTTCTCTATGGGTAAATCCAGTGCTGTATCTCGGTCATTTCTTCCACAAAACAGCAGATTTCATGACGGCTGAAGTATAGGCCGAGCAGTAGCATATACGAGGGGTTATTTATACTTGTGAGTGGGCTCTAAACACAGTCGGCCATATTCAAAACCTCCTCCTCTTCCTCACGAGGAGAAGAAGAAGACGAAGAATTCACCGCGGAGACCAAGAGAACCACCTCCACACACCCCCGCGCACTTCCAGTCTGCATTAGCCCGTCCTGCCTCCTCTCTCCTCCTCCTCTTACTCTCTCTGTAATTTCATTTCTATCACTCCTTCGCTCCTTTCCTTTTCCACCCCCCCATGTTCTCTTTATAAACGTCCTATATTACACAAAATGGATTCTTGTGGGATTTAAGACATGTTATAATGTTGTTACCTCGTCAAAAACAGACCTGGACTTGTGTTTTGTTTCATTCACACACGTTTCAGGATTTATTAAACATCTCCAGAGCTCAAAATACTCTGTTCCACCTTGTGATGTCATGAAGCGGTAGTTTGGAAATCAGCTGGAAGGTCCCCCAAGCTGGAAAGTCCCCCTGAACTGTCCCCTTTATGAAACTAAATTAGTTAATCTATATACATATAAATAAAAAACAACACTTGTTTTCATTATATATATATTGTATTAATTACACATGCAAGTTACAACACATTTCTTCAAAAAAGTAATTTAAAATAGGATTTCATAGTAAACTTCTGTGAGCAAATGAGGATTATATTGATATTACAGACTAAAAAAATGTGTGCCACTTCTGGAGGATCGATAAAATGACATAACCAAGGCCCGACATTTGGTCTCGCTACATTCACAGTTCATTTTATTAAGATATAGAAGCTGATTTTCGGACTCAATAAATCACAGCGAGAACGTCCTCCCTCTACCGGGCACATCGGTTGGGCTGCCCGAGAGAAGAGGGCGCCCGGAGGAAGGAGGGGGACGTTCACTGCCGAGAGAATGGGACGCTCGAGCCGGTATTCGATAGTTTTCAAGTTAAAGCTACCTTTTACCTTTTGTTCAGTATAGGCCTGTAACGATAATCAATAAATCAGTTAATCACATGATAACTTTTAACGAGCTTGATGACTTTTCCGGCCACGATAATTTCTATTTGCATGTTTTGTTTCTCTTCCACGTCTCTCTCTCTACCAAAGAGACTGAATGTCAAAAGGCTTCTATCGTTCGCTACTGGACGTCTGCGTGGGACACAGTTTTCAGTCCAGCTTCCGCCCACAAAGAATTGTAATTTTCATTTCCACTCTCGAACACATCTGCGATATTTT
The DNA here is from genome assembly GCF_026225935.1 of Boleophthalmus pectinirostris. Taxonomy (NCBI): domain Eukaryota; kingdom Metazoa; phylum Chordata; class Actinopteri; order Gobiiformes; family Gobiidae; genus Boleophthalmus; species Boleophthalmus pectinirostris. Next base: position 24,578,508 of record NW_026571047.1, read on the forward strand.
GTCCACCCGCAAATCCCGCAACATTGGGACGTTTGCTTTCTTAAACTCTATCAAACACGGAAAAGCGGAAAGGAATTGTCTAAAATGTGTGTGAGATTAGATCACATCCGCAAGTTTAGTCTGCTTAAAATGTTTTTACTAATGCCAAATAAAATATCCAGCACAAATGATGTATGATACGGACACATTAATCATTTGTATGCTTTACTTCACACTTATATTTAGTTTGCAGGACTGCAGTTTATCATCCCACCCGCCCGCTCCCACATTGTGCAGTTCAGCTCCCGACCGCACCCGCAAAAGCTTTCAAAATGTGTCCCGCGTCGAACTGTGTTGCGTTGGGTCTCGCGGGTGCAGGGCTCGTAATGACGCTTGAACGAACGGCCGCATAGACTGTATACGGTCTATGGTAAACGAATTATTCAACACAGCGGAGGAGTGCAGAAAGCGCCGTGTTAAATGTTCTTTAGAAAGTAAAGTTTATTGATCTTTGAAAGGGTGTATTCACATTTTTATTCCATGGTCATTATATTAGTTGAAAATGATCTCTAAATGTCAATATTATCGTTTATCGCAATAATTTCTTGGTCAATTAATCGTCCAGCAGAATCTGTTATCGTTACAGGCCCAGTTCAGTAGAGATTGACAATTCCAGGTCTGAAATCATCCAAATGATTCTAGTGAAAGTAAATGGATTTTAAAAACACAGTGGAGCACTTCCTGTATTACCACATGACATCACAAGGTGGAGCAGAGTATTTTCAGTTTGAGAGAAGAACTCGGCCTAAACGTGTGAAATGAAATGAAACAAAACACGACTCCAGGTTTGTCTGTGATGAAGAAACAACATGATAAAATAAATCCTCTCTTTCTCCTCCTTTTCTCTCCTCTCTCTCTTCTTTTCTCTCTCCTCCTCTTACTCCCTCTATAATTTCATTTCTGTCTTTTCTTCCTCCATCACTCCTTCGTCCCTTTCTCTTCTCCCTCATCTCCTATCCATCTCTTCGATATTTCTCCTTCATCTCTCTCTCTTTCTAATTTAATTTCAATCTCTCTCTCCATCTCTTCCTCCGCTTGCCTTCCTCTCCTCCTCTTACTCTTTCTATAATTTTATTTCTCTCTCACTCCTTCACTCCCTTCCTTTTCTAACATCTGTTCTTTTTAATTCCTCTCTTTCTCAGTCTCTCTCTCTCTCTCTCTTATTACCTTCCCTCTCGCTCCTCTATCCATCTTTCTTCTCCTCGACCATTTCCTCACTCCATCTTTCTAATATCATTTCGCTATTCCTTCTCTCCACTTTCTTTCGCTCGCTTTCCATTTATTTCACACTCTCCCTTCTCTGTACGCCCCCTCTCTCCTCTCTAATTTCTTCCTCTTCTTTTTCTCTCGCTACATCATCTCTCTCTCCGTCTCTTTCTAATATCACTCCTTCTCCTCTTGTCTCATCCCCCCTTCTCCCTTTCGCTCTCTTTCCGTTTATTTCTCACTCCCCGTTCTCCTCTCTTTCATTTCTTTCTCATCTTTTTCTCTTGCCACATCGTCTCTCTCTCTCCTCCTCTCCTCTTCTCTGTCCCTCTTTCTCTCTCCTCTGCTCCCTCGCTCCTTCTCTCCTCTCCTGTGTAAGTCAAATGTAGTTACAGAAGAGGTAGAGCTGGATTAAAAGTGACTGTCAGGGGATGTAGTCTACAAAGGGAATAGCGATTTTCAAAAGACGAGGCAGGAAATAGACAAAATACGTTGTAGTAGCAGTAGTAGTAGTAGTAGTAGGTGAAGTAGTAGTAGTGATAGTAGTAGTAGTAATAGTTGTAGTAGCAGGAGTAGCCAATAAGAACAAATTAGAGTAAAATCATTGTAGTGTAGCTCGTAGTATTTGCAGTAGTAGTAATAGAAGTGTAGTGGATACGGGTGTGCAAAAATATCAAAATATCGTATCGTTTAATGTGATGATACAGTATCGATATCGGGGGCTGCTGTATCAATATATCGGCAGATCGTTACGTCTCTGGAGCTGTTTTCAATTGAATTAGTGTGGACGAAAACTGCATCCACAACGAAAACGACTCGAATACGAACTAGTGTGGACGGGGCCTTAGTTATTTGGATTAAGGGCACGTTCACACGACAACGTTTTTTGGTCGAAACAGTGAAGTTTGTATTCGTTTTGAGCTTTCGTCCACATGGAGCCGGAGTTTTGGGTCGGGCGAAAACTGTGTTTTTAGAGAACGGGTTCCAGAGTGGAGACATTTGAGAACGCCGGCATCGCGTAGTTGTGTGGACAAGCAAACCGCAGCTTTTGGAAAACTATGATGTCACGACCCGGTCATCGCCAGGGTGCCCCGATGCAGCGAAGACCGCAGCCCTCGAACTGGCCTCAGTCTGCGGACCGCAAGACTGTGCCGAAATGGGACAGGTGTATCCTACGGAGCCGCTCCCGTCGCCCAGCAACCGAGATACGAGCTAATACTAACAACACACCACGCAGATTACACACACGGATCATTAACAAAGATCACGCACGGGTAATTAAACTGTTGAATTTTGAGACCAAGTTATTCTAATAATTCTCATCCAAAATCTTGTGGCTAAAAATGAAAACTTATGTTTAACTTTTGCACAAAAAAAGAAAAGCTATATGTGTGGGATAGATCTAAAATAGGCTAAATTACAGTTTAATTAAAGTAAAAAAAAATTGTGATGAGATTTGCATTATTAAAATTTAAATTATCATTGTTAACAGCGCCACATACAGGTGTGGCGTATGTATTACATCGTGTTCACTCAGTGCTCCGTTGTCGTCTGGACGGGAATATTTATAGATCCGACACGTGAGGACGCAAATTTTTTTCAGCCCACACAAAAAAAATAAAAATCCAGGTGTGTTGTCGTGTGGATGTAGCCTTGTCAAGTCTTGTCAAAGCATTTTAAGAAGAAAACGTAGCATATTCACAGTTTTGTTAGCTCCACAAAATATCTCAATAAATATCGTACCATGAGATGTATATCGCAGAAATACAGAGAGATTTGGATATTGTTACATCCCTAAACATGAGCCTCTACACCATATCGTGAGCTTTCCCACGATATCGCAATAAATATCGTATCGTGAGGTTCATACCGTTACACCCCTTCATTCTGACAGTAAGACACATTAGTGAGATAAACTGTGATAATGTTATGCTAGATTATTACTACATTATTTACATTTTGTGGTTAAAATTGTGCTTTTGAAAGGTCATTATCTTTTCTTTGAAGGATAAGGAAGAAAAACTAAGCTACGCAATCACTACAAATGCATGCTCACGTTCTGTATTTGCGTCTATATCTGAGTTATTTCATGTAAAAGCAGCGTGCAGCAGCATGTGAGTTTGGCCTGGAGCTCGGTGGCGTTGTGCAGAGTGTGATTTGGAACAGAGGAAGCTGCTAAACAGTCCATTACTGAGATCACTTTGTTTTACATAATACATCATCCATCTGTCCCCGGGCTCCGAGCACACGGGACACGGAGGGAGGGGGCGGGGCGAGCGAGCCGGGGCGTGGAGAGGAGAGAGAGAGACGGAGAGAGGGACGGAGAGAGAGAGGAGGGGGAGAGGGTGTTGCCATGGAAACTGACGCCCTCTGGACCTATGCGATGGACACTAGGACACTACACTGCAAAAAAAACACTGCTTGGCCATAATTTACTATATAAACACTTAAATCTATCAGAAAAAAATGACTTAAATATAGTGAAATTATGTGTTCATACAGCAAGATAATTTTACTTGACAAGTTATCTTAAAATAAACTACCTCTAGACTAGAATTAAGCCGTCTCAGAACTATCAGACCTTTTTTTTTTTTTATACTGCTTGTATGTATTGATTTTATAATTTTTGTTTGCTGATTTTTTATTTATTTTTTTCCATTGTTTCTTTCTATTTTCTATTAGTCTCCTCTTGGTTGGAATATAATTCTGCAGATATATATATATATATATATAGTACTGCTTCCATGTATTGATTTTATTATTATTTTTGTTCATTATTATTATTATTTTATTTATTATTATTATTATTATTATTATTATTATTATTATTATTATTATTATTATTTATTTTTTATTTTTTTTATTTGTATTTTTTTAGTACTGCTTGTATGTACTGATTTTATTATTTTTGTTCACAATTTTTATTTATTATTATTATTTTATTTATTGATGCTATTAGTTTCCTCTTGGTTGGAACATAATTCTGCAGATTTTTTTTTTTTTTTCCACATTGCTATGTAAAGCTCTTTGTCCTGTTAATAAAATGTGCTATACAAATAAAGTATACTGACTCACATATTAGTCATAAATGGGCATAAATATTTTTCTTAATTATGCACTCGTTTCACAATGTTATTATTACCGTCCAACCCAAACCAGGGCTGTCCCAGTTTTTGATTTTGGTCACCCTAGTCAGTATCAAACCCCCAAACACAGACATGAGGAGAACTTGCAAAAAGAAAGACCACACCTAAGAATCGAACCAAAAACTTTCTCGCTGTGAGGCGGTGTTGCCAACCACTCAACCACTGTGCCTCTTCAGCACTCTACTCTCTCTGTGTTAAATTCAAACCGTTTTTAATCAATACATTATCATATCTTATTTACAGATCATACTAAATGCCTTACTCAGGATTTTAGAATTGCATTAGTATCTATATCCTGTTTTTATATAAGCAGCAGCACTTTATATATAAGGTCCTATATTACACAAAATTTACTCTTGTGAGCTTTAAGTTATGTTAGAAAGTTGTTACCTCAGCAAAAACCTGGAGTTGTGTTTGGTTTCATTCACACGTTTGAGTAATCCTTTATTATTAGTGTATCTATATCTTCAAAACTCAAAATGCTCTGTTCTACCAGTTCCAGTTTTCATGTTACAGTTTACCTTTTACCTTAAGTTTAGTAAATATTGGCCATTCTAGGGTTACATTTACACTGAAACGAATCACCGTATCAGAAACGATTTGCATCCAGACACGTTGTTTCTTTGTCCATTCTCTATCCACGACCTCACATGAGCGGCAAAAACAAGGAAGTGGAGCACCGTGTCTGAAGTTGCAGCAGCCGATTTCGAGGAAAATGGCAAGCGTGAAAGTAGTAAGTATTTCTAGCTCTGTTGTTTCCCATTTGTCTCTGGTTTGTTTAAACTGTTTTCCGCAATAGCATCACATGACCAAAGTCACGAACCCAGCAGATCAGGAAGGTGCAAGTCACAGTGACATGGTCCAGTAAGGACGGCAACTAGAGCTCCTAC